>NC_091330.1:2150000-2322500 GCF_038502225.1 Cherax quadricarinatus | reverse complement strand
GTAAGTCAGTATACTTACACAAATATTTACTATAATCTTATTTAAACTGCATGTATTTAACCATTTTTATTATTCAGGTGAAAAGCGACATTAATGACCTACTTACAGTCGATAGAGTTGAAACCTAACCTGATATCAATCATTTTTCCACCACCACAACATTCTGGAACAAGGCTTCGAAGATTTATGTTAATTTAACTCTACGCATCTCGAGACCCAAACTATAGAGCCTATGTCTAAACAGCCAGCAATATTGTAGAGCCTGGCTATATCTGTAGAGCCTGGCTATATCTGTAGAGCCTGGCTATATCTAAGTAACCGGTCAGAAGTAACATAATAAATCTAGCATGGCAGTCGCCTCCAGTAGTGGTAACACAGATAGTAGCAGTAGGGTGGTAGAGGGCGACCATCCAGGGAAGCATAACCTCTCTGTTAAATGAGTGTGAAGTGGACACCTGGTCTTTTTTCATCTCTGACAGGACTCTTGATATGTTCCGTCTGTCTCATGAACTCGTGTATGTATACAGACTTCTGCAGACATTCAATTTACACAAGACTACTTTCAAATTCACTTTTAATACTTTTTTTTATAACCCTACAACATTTCCTTTCCCACCTACGTAGGAGGTCTGGTGGGAGACTGCGCCGTGACGTAGATTATCCCCGGAATCAATAATACATTTAATGGCTATTGAGATTAGCAAGTGAGGAGAAATAACACCTGGGTAAGACAGCAGAGCGTCTGGCTCTCTGGAGAACTATCTACTTTTACCTATATTAAAGACTACTGTGAATTATCTAAGGTCAAGGATAAAAAAAACCAGGACTCTGTTCCCACCCTCCATTCCCTGCAGCCACTGCTGGCATGAATACATGGGTGGGTAGGGGGGGGGAAGGGGAATATATACTATACCTTTTGAATTTTACCTGACATCTGAAAAATGGATATCTCCCACGCTCAGTAAGGTCACATGTAAGAACACATGTAAGGTCACATGTAAGGTCATATCTCTGTTTTATAAGACTATTTTATTGGTTTTGGTTTTTGATAATGTGATGAATCACGAACTATCTTGAAATATTACAACTTTTCACTGTAGCTACATTATACATTAAGTTATCAGCTGTTTCGTGTAGTCTTACTGAATACCATACACCATACTGGAAGAATGACATGGTAACTTACAGGAGAGACGGAACCAGATGGAAGACCTGATCTACAACTACTTCCATTGTTATTACATGTTACTATCTGAAACTAGTCTTGTTACTCCACTGTCACTCCGAGTTGTGTACCAGTGGTTCTACTTCAGGTTACCATCAGTTCTGTTACGACTGTCACAACTCTCTACTTCTACCACTAGTATTAATACTGAGTTGGTTGCCTCGTTGTCAACTGATCGTCCTGATGCAGTAGCTTAACATGCTTCAGGAATCTCTTCACTTTATCATGTCCACATGAGTTTAGTGAAGTGCCAATTTCCTTCTCACCATACCCTCTATCTTACAGGTCACTGTAACTTATCACCTTTTCTGATGTGTAAAACAATTTAGGGTGACCCAACAGTCATGCGTGATAGATGTACACTGACCGTGTGGTTCAACAGTCATGCGTGATAGATGTACACTGACCGTGTGGTTCTGAAGGCTCAAACAGTGCCACTCACTAGGTGTATCTGGAGTTATATATTTGCAGAATACCTGTCCAGCTGGTTCTTGAATGACTTTATTGTCTTCCAACTTAAATCATTAGTAGATACTTTATTCCAGTTTGCTAGAATTCTATCTGCAAAAGTACGGTTCCATACGTTCGTGTTGCCTCTTCTGCCTCGCAGTTTCTTTCAATTGTTCCAAGTTATGGACTCGTTCAGCACTTCAAAAAGTTCATGTTTGAATGCGTCGCCTACACAGTAGGTTTCTTCAGTCAAATACAGAGGTAGCAGGTATAGTAATGAAATGATGATGTAATCAGTGCATCAACCTTGGACAAATAGTATTTGTGGTGGTCAGTCCCTCAGCCTGACCATTTTCAACATTTATATAACTGGAAGGATACACATTGTGTATCCTTATACTCTTGCGCTACCATCCACATGATGGATATGGGATGCCCACTAAACTAGCCACGTCGGTGGCAAAATATAAATGACCTTATCTTTTAATGATTTCTTAAACATTACTGTTAGTGAGTGAGATATATATAGAAGCTAGTATAAATGTGGCAGACGGTACATCTGTTCTCGTATATTTATTTATATATATATTAAACTTTTCTAAGTATTTTATTACGACTAATTTCGCCGACACTTAGATCATTGGTGTAAAGCCCTGAGAAGGCACAGCCATCACAGCCTGGATCCCTGAGAAGGCACAGCCATCACAGCCTGGAGCCCTGAGAAGGCACAGCCATCACAGCCTGGATCCCTGAGAAGGCACAGCCATCACAGCCTGGAGCCCTGAGAAGGCACAGCCATCACAGCCTGGAACCCTGAGAAGGCACAGCCATCACAGCCTGGAACCCTGAGAAGGCACAGCCATCACAGCCTGGAGCCCTGAGAAGGCACAGCCATCACAGCCTGGAGCCCTGAGAAGGCACAGCTATCACAGCCTGGAGCCCTGAGAAGGCACAGCCATCACAGCCTGGAGCCCTGAGAAGGCACAGCCATCACAGCCTGGAGCCCTGGGAAGGCACAGCCATCACAGCCTGGATCCCTGAGAAGGCACAGCCATCACAGCCTGGAACCCTGAGAAGGCACAGCCATCACAGCCTGGAGCCCTGAGAAGGCACAGCCATCACAGCCTGGAGCCCTGAGAAGGCACAGCTATCACAGCCTGGAGCCCTGGGAAGGCACAGCCATCACAGCCTGGAGCCCTGAGAAGGCACAGCCATCACAGCCTGGAGCCCTGAGAAGGCAATATCACAGCCTGGAGCCCTGAGAAGGCACAGCCATCACAGCTTGGAGCCCTGAGAAGGCACAGCCATCACAGCTTGGAGCCCTGAGAAGGCACAGCCATCACAGCCTGGAGCCCTGAGAAGGCACAGCCATCACAGCCTGGAGCCCTGAGAAGGCACAGCCATCACAGCCTGGAGCCCTGAGAAGGCACAGCCATCACAGCCTGGAGCCCTGGGAAGGCACAGCCATCACAGCCTGGAGCCCTGAGAAGGCACAGCCATCACAGCCTGGAGCCCTGAGAAGGCACAGCCATCACAGCCTGGAGCCCTGGGAAGGCACAGCCATCACAGCCTGGAGCCCTGGGAAGGCACAGCCATCACAGCCTGGAGCCCTGAGAAGGCACAGCCATCACAGCCTGGAGCCCTGGGAAGGCACAGCCATCACAGCCTGGAGCCCTGAGAAGGCACAGCCATCACAGCCTGGATCCCTGAGAAGGCACAGCCATCACAGCCTGGAACCCTGAGAAGGCACAGCCATCACAGCCTGGAGCCCTGAGAAGGCACAGCCATCACAGCCTGGAACCCTGAGAAGGCACAGCCATCACAGCCTGGAGCCCTGAGAAGGCACAGCCATCACAGCCTGGAGCCCTGAGAAGGCACAGCCATCACAGCCTGGAGCCCTGAGAAGGCACAGCCATCACAGCCTGGAGCCCTGAGAAGGCACAGCTATCACAGCCTGGAGCCCTGAGAAGGCACAGCCATCACAGCCTGGAGCCCTGAGAAGGCACAGCCATCACAGCCTGGAGACCTGGGAAGGCACAGCCATCACAGCCTGGATCCCTGAGAAGGCACAGCCATCACAGCCTGGAACCCTGAGAAGGCACAGCCATCACAGCCTGGAGCCCTGAGAAGGCACAGCCATCACAGCCTGGAGCCCTGAGAAGGCACAGCCATCACAGCCTGGAGCCCTGAGAAGGCACAGCTATCACAGCCTGGAGCCCTGGGAAGGCACAGCCATCACAGCCTGGAGCCCTGAGAAGGCACAGCCATCACAGCCTGGAGCCCTGAGAAGGCACAGCCATCACAGCCTGGAGCCCTGAGAAGGCAATATCACAGCCTGGAGCCCTGAGAAGGCACAGCCATCACAGCTTGGAGCCCTGAGAAGGCACAGCCATCACAGCCTGGAGCCCTGAGAAGGCACAGCCATCACAGCCTGGAGCCCTGAGAAGGCACAGCCATCACAGCCTGGAGCCCTGAGAAGGCACAGCCATCACAGCCTGGAGCCCTGAGAAGGCACAGCCATCACAGCCTGGAGCCCTGGGAAGGCACAGCCATCACAGCCTGGAGCCCTGAGAAGGCACAGCCATCACAGCCTGGAGCCCTGAGAAGGCACAGCCATCACAGCCTGGAGCCCTGGGAAGGCACAGCCATCACAGCCTGGAGCCCTGGGAAGGCACAGCCATCACAGCCTGGAGCCCTGAGAAGGCACAGCCATCACAGCCTGGAGCCCTGGGAAGGCACAACCATCACAGCCTGGAGCCCTGAGAAGGCACAGCCATCACAGCCTGGAGCCCTGAGAAGGCACAGCCATCACAACCTGGAGCCCTGAGAAGGCACAGCCATCACAGCCTGGAGCCCTGGGAAGGCACAACCATCACAGCCTGGAGCCCTGGGAAGGCACAGCTATGGGAAGGCACAACCATCACAGCCTGGAGCCCTGAGAAGGCACAGTCATCACAGCCTGGAGCCCTGAGAAGGCACAACCATCACAACCTGGAGCCCTGAGAAGGCACAGCCATCACAACCTGGAGCCCTGAGAAGGCACAGCCATCACAGCCTGGAGCCCTGGGAAGGCACAACCATCACAGCCTGGAGCCCTGGGAAGGCACAACCATCACAGCCTGGAGCCCTGGGAAGCGACAGCCATCACAGCCTGGAGCCCTGGGAAGGCACAACCATCACAGCCTGGAGCCCTGGGAAGGCACAACCATCACAGCCTGGAGCCCTGGGAAGGCACAACCATCACAGCCTGGAGCCCTGGGAAGGCACAACCATCACAGCCTGGAGCCCTGGGAAGGCACAACCATCACAGCCTGGAGCCCTGGGAAGGCACAACCATCACAGCCTGGAGCCCTGGGAAGGCACAACCATCACAGCCTGGAGCCCTGGGAAGGCACAGCCATCACAGCCTGGAGCCCTGGGAAGGCACAGCCATCACAGCCTGGAGCCCTGGGAAGGCACAACCATCACAGCCTGGAGCCCTGGGAAGGCACAACCATCACAGCCTGGAGCCCTGGGAAGGCACAGCCATCACAGCCTGGACCCCTGGGAAGGCACATCCATCACAGCCTGGAGCCCTGAGAAGGCACAGCCATCACAGCCTGGAGCCCTGAGAAGGCACAGCCATCACAGCCTGGAGCCCTGGGAAGGCACAGCCATTACAGCCTGGAGCCCTGGGAAGGCACAGCCATTACAGCCTGGAGCCCTGGGAAGGCACAACCATTACAGCCTGGAGCCCTGGGAAGGCATAACCATCACAGCCTGGAGCCCTGAGAAGGCACAACCATCACAGCCTCGTTAATCTGCTGCTCGACTTACAATTATTTACCTCATAGTCGTTAAGTAGAGTTTAAAAAACAGATGTAAATACAGTAATGTATTGAGATAAAGTGAGGTGGCAGAGGCTGCGGCACCAACACTGCCTCATACACCACAAATTTATTGGCAAAAAATGTAAGACTAAGTGCTTACTAACAACGTAATTAAGGCAGGAAACTTGCTATTACCGTAAATATCAGCGGGAGAGCAGAGGCGGTGCTGTGGGTGGTGGTAATGCGGCGCTGTGGGCGGTGGTAATGCGGCGCTGTGGGCGGTGGTAATGCGGCGCTGTGGGCGGTGGTAATGCGGCGCTGTGGGCGGTGGTAATGCGGCGCTGTGGGCGGTGGCTTAGGTGATGGTGATGACTGCGGTTTGAGCGGCAATGTGGGAGACGGTATAGGAGGCAGTGTGGGCGGCGCTGTTGGCGACGGTGTGGGCGGCGCTGTGGGCGGGTGCCAACATCCCCCCCTCCACTAAAACATATATCAAATCCCTTAAAGCGGAGTATCTTCATGCTAGTGAAGGGCTCCTGATCCAGTGAATTGGCGATACCTTCCTTTCACATGAGCAAACCCAACTGCCAATTATTCCCTAAGTGTTGTCAGGCCACTATGACTTTAGCGCTTCCTCACGAACATTTACGCCTGCCTAGCATGGGTCAGTAGGCTTGATGCAGTGCTCCTTCTTTATCATGTTCTTACACCCTGCCCCGACACTCTCCCTCCGTGCATAAGCTGGATTATCAACAAACCTCTGGTTATCTTCAAGACAAGTTAGTGCCTGACCACAAAGTCTGTGGTTCTTAGTACGTTGGACTGCATGCGGCCTGGTTAATCAGGCCTTGATTCGCCAGCAGGCCTGGTCTGGGACCTGGCCGTGGGGAGAGGGCGATAACCCCCTCCAGATATCCTTTGCCGGCGGCAAACTTAGCAAGATACTTTTCTGAAGTCCCTGCCAAGAAGAAATCAATGAGTACTCAACACTACCACTCAGATCAGGTGGACTGGACACACGTTCAGCCTCTCATATTACGCTGCCTGCCGTCTTATCCATCTCACCTGGATCCAAAGAACCTGTAAAGTAAATTCTAAGAAAACATCTACGTAACTCAGCTGAATCTATAGCCCACAAAATATCCATAGCGCGGAAATGACTTCAGCAGTTAAGTTAGACCCACTGTTAGAGGGTGCCAGCACTGAAATTAAGAGAACTCGCCTCTTAAAAGTCAGTGCACTTCACTAGGGCGAGTCTTAAACTACAAACTCACTACACTGCAATGACTCTCCACGTTCATGCCCCCCATTCATAATGAGAAAATATATATTGTTGCAAAATGGCAGCCGACCAATATGGTCTACATGGTCTAAACTGTGCGAGTACCTAAGAAAGACGTGTCAGAAACAATGTCAGGGAGATCAAGAAAAAGCTTTGTTACGACCCAGTATCCAGTTGAGATGAAACCATCTGTTTTGTCCAGCAGGCCATGTTCGGCGGGCAGCCTCCCCTATGGACTCGCGCTTTATTCCTGGAGGGACACACAGCTGGTGTTCAACTTTACATGTGGGTCTACCCCTGGCCAACACTTACACACTATTTAATATGGGGTCACCAGGGTGCTGCTGTTGATCACAGGGAAGAACACAAGCTCAGTAACATAAGAGAATTAGCCTACCGGTATCGCTTCATGCCAACACGATCAGAAACCTTTGGTCTCTGGGCACAGAAGTGCCACAAGTCTTCTCAAACAGATAGCCTCCCAGCTCATCGAAACTACTAGAGGTCCAAGGATTGCCACTTTCCTCTTCCAGTGCCTCAGTGCAGCCATCCACCAGAATAACAATGTCTGATGCAACACTGGCTTCCAGCCACCCACTCAGGAGACCCCATCCTAAATTACCATATACATATTCCTTCTAATTGTGGATGTAAAATACAAACCAGAAATGTACCAATAAGACCAAATCCTTACCAAACAGAAAATGGGAATGCTATATATATATATACATACAATATATATATATACATACAATATATATATATATATATTATATATATATATATATATATATATATATATATATATATATATATATATATATATATATATATATATATATATATATATACACACATATATATAAAACAGAGAGAGGGAGAGAGACTGTCTATGCTGTCTAGCTGCATCGTTCAAAGTTCATACTTTTAATTCTCTCTCTCTCTCTCTCTCTCTCTCTCTCTCTCTCTCTCTCTCTTTCTTACACAGGGTTTGACAAGGTTAAGGATCCCTAGCTTTATTGACATGCTATTTACAGGTTAAGGATTTCTAACTTTATTGGCAGCTAAGAGCTGTTCCCTACATCAGCTCATTTGAAAGCATTTTTATTGTTATGAAAATGCTTTCAAATGAGCTGATGTAAGTAACAGCTCTTAGCTTGCCAATAAAGTTAGGAATCCTTAACCTTGTCAAACCCTGTGTAAAAGAGAGAGAGAGAGAGAGAGAGAGAGAGAGAGAGAGAGAGAGAGAGAATGAGAATTAAAAGTATGAACTTTGAACGTTGTAGCTGGACAACATAGACAGTCTAGCAATATTCCATAAGGTATGTGAAATTCTAAAGGAAAACATGACCACCAGAGTGAAGAATGACGACCACAGTAAACCTTCAGAGTAGAGAACAGCAACAACGACCACAGTAGACCATCAAACGAGTGCATATAGACCAAATGCCACAGCTGCACCGCCACAACTCTCTCAATCCGACCACAAAAACACTCAGAGGTGTCACATGAGACCTTACCTTGAACCAAAGTTTTACACTATGTAAATGGGACGAAGAATTCATGCAAATGAGGGGAGATTACTACGGTTTCCTCTTTTTTTTTACCAGAATACTTAAAAATATTAGAAATTTGAAGGAAAAGATGTAGCAGAGCAAAATAATAAAATTCTCTCTCTTAAGCAGTGTGTGTGTGTATTATATATATATATATATATATATATATATATATATATATATATATATATATATATATATATATATATATATGCGCGCAAGACAAGCCACGGGGGATGGAAATTGTCAGCTTAAGATCTTTCATACGTCTCCATGCATCATCAGGAGCTATGCAACGTTGCAACAGCAGTAAAAGGCGGAATGAGAGTAAGTTTTCTCCAAGTGGTGACACCAGCCAGTTCCTCTCAGATATGGTCCTAGTCTAGGACCGGGCTGTGGGGGGAAGAAGGGAGCGGTGGCCCCCAGAATCGCCTTCAGGTAAGCTTCAAGTAACCATACCTTCAATTAGGTCTTTCCACTTTTCAACCATCTTGAAAGTAAAGAAATATTTGGTAATGCCTGGTCATAGACCGAGCCGTAGGGGCGTTAATCAGGTGTGTGTGGTAGTTGTGTATGACCCCTGGTACCTAGTACCTTCCTCTTCAGCACCGGTGGATGACGAGGTGGGTGAAGACTGTGGTGGGTGGATGACGAGGTGGGTGAAGACTGTGGTGGGTGGATGACGAGGTGGGTGAAGACTGTGGTGGGTGGATGACGAGGTGGGTGAAGACTGTGGTGGGTGGATGACGAGGTGGGTGAAGACTGTGGTGGGTGGATGACGAGGTGGGTGAAGACTGTGGTGGGTGGATGACGAGGTGGGTGAAGACTGTGGTGGGTGGATGACGAGGTGGGTGAAGACTGTGGTGGGTGGATGACGAGGTGGGTGAAGACTGTGGTGGGTGGATGACGAGGTGGGTGAAGACTGTGGTGGGTGGATGACGAGGTGGGTGAAGACTGTGGTGGGTGGATGACGAGGTGGGTGAAGACTGTGGTGGGTGGATGACGAGGTGGGTGAAGACTGTGGTGGGTGGATGACGAGGTGGGTGAAGACTGTGGTGGGTGGATGACGAGGTGGGTGAAGACTGTGGTGGGTGAATGACGAGGTGGGTGAAGACTGTGGTGGGTGAATGACGAGGTGGGTGAAGACTGTGGTGGGTGGATGACGAGGTGGGTGAAGACTGTGGTGGGTGGATGACGAGGTGGGTGAAGACTGTGGTGGGTGGATGACGAGGTGGGTGAAGACTGTGGTGGGTGAATGACGAGGTGGGTGAAGACTGTGGTGGGTGGATGACGAGGTGGGTGAAGACTGTGGTGGGTGAATGACGAGGTGGGTGAAGACTGTGGTGGGTGGATGACGAGGTGGGTGAAGACTGTGGTGGGTGAATGACGAGCTGGGTGAAGACTGTGGTGGGTGGATGACGAGGTGGGTGAAGACTGTGGTGGGTGGATGACGAGGTGGGTGAAGACTGTGGTGGGTGGATGACGAGGTGGGTGAAGACTGTGGTGGGTGGATGACGAGGTGGGTGAAGACTGTGGTGGGTGGATGACGAGGTGGGTGAAGACTGTGGTGGGTGGATGACGAGGTGGGTGAAGACTGTGGTGGGTGGATGACGAGGTGGGTGAAGACTGTGGTGGGTGGATGACGAGGTGGGTGAAGACTGTGGTGGGTGGATGACGAGGTGGGTGAAGACTGTGGTGGGTGGATGACGAGGTGGGTGAAGACTGTGGTGGGTGAATGACGAGGTGGGTGAAGACTGTGGTGGGTGGATGACGAGGTGGGTGAAGACTGTGGTGGGTGGATGACGAGGTGGGTGAAGACTGTGGTGGGTGGATGACGAGGTGGGTGAAGACTGTGGTGGGTGAATGACGAGGTGGGTGAAGACTGTGGTGGGTGGATGACGAGGTGGGTGAAGACTGTGGTGGGTGAATGACGAGGTGGGTGAAGACTGTGGTGGGTGGATGACGAGGTGGGTGAAGACTGTGGTGGGTGAATGACGAGCTGGGTGAAGACTGTGGTGGGTGGATGACGAGGTGGGTGAATGACGAGGTGGGTGAAGACTGTGGTGGGTGGATGACGAGGTGGGTGAAGACTGTGGTGGGTGGATGACGAGGTGGGTGAAGACTGTGGTGGGTGAATGACGAGGTGGGTGAAGACTGTGGTGGGTGGATGACGAGGTGGGTGAAGACTGTGGTGGGTGAATGACGAGGTGGGTGAAGACTGTGGTGGGTGGATGACGAGGTGGGTGAAGACTGTGGTGGGTGGATGACGAGGTGGGTGAAGACTGTGGTGGGTGGATGACGAGGTGGGTGAAGACTGTGGTGGGTGGATGACGAGGTGGGTGAAGACTGTGGTGGGTGGATGACGAGGTGGGTGAAGACTGTGGTGGGTGGATGACGAGGTGGGTGAAGACTGTGGTGGGTGGATGACGAGGTGGGTGAAGACTGTGGTGGGTGGATGACGAGGTGGGTGAAGACTGTGGTGGGTGAATGACGAGGTGGGTGAAGACTGTGGTGGGTGGATGACGAGGTGGGTGAAGACTGTGGTGGGTGGATGACGAGGTGGGTGAAGACTGTGGTGGGTGGATGTATGATAAGTGACAGTGATAGAAAAATAAGAAAAGCGGGAAAAAAAAACAGGAAACGTTTGGTACGTCTGCTGTACCAAGCTGCCTTCACTACTTCTGCAGTTATCTGCTGTACCAGGCTGCCTTCACTACTTCTGCAGTTATCTGCTGTACCAAGCTGCCTTCACTACTTCTGCAGTTATCTGCTGTACCAAGCTGCCTTCACTACTTCTGCAGTTATCTGCTGTACCAAGCTGCCTTCACTACTTCTGCAGTTATCTGCTGTACCAAGCTGCCTTCACTACTTCTGCAGTTATCTGCTGTACCAGGCTGCCTTCACTACTTCTGCAGTTATCTGCTGTACAAAGCTGCCTTCACTACTTCTGCAGTTATCTGCTGTACCAAGCTGCCTTCACTACTTCTGCAGTTATCTGCTGTACCAAGCTGCCTTCACTACTTCTGCAGTTATCTGCTGTACCAAGCTGCCTTCACTACTTCTGCAGTTATCTGCTGTACCAAGCTGCCTTCACTACTTCTGCAGTTATCTGCTGTACCAAGCTGCCTTCACTACTTCTGCAGTTATCTGCTGTACCAAGCTGCCTTCACTACTTCTGCAGTTATCTGCTGTACCAAGCTGCCTTCACTACTTCTGCAGTTATCTGCTGTACCAAGCTGCCTTCACTACTTCTGCAGTTATCTGCTGTACCAAGCTGCCTTCACTACTTCTGCAGTTATCTGCTGTACCAAGCTGCCTTCACTACTTCTGCAGTTATCTGCTGTACCAAGCTGCCTTCACTACTTCTGCAGTTATCTGCTGTACCAAGCTGCCTTCACTACTTCTGCAGTTATCTGCTGTACCAAGCTGCCTTCACTACTTCTGCAGTTATCTGCTGTACCAAGCTGCCTTCACTACTTCTGCAGTTATCTGCTGTACCAGGCTGCCTTCACTACTTCTGCAGTTATCTGCTGTACCAGGCTGCCTTCACTACTTCTGCAGTTATCTGCTGTACCAAGCTGCCTTCACTACTTCTGCAGTTATCTGCTGTACCAAGCTGCCTTCACTACTTCTGCAGTTATCTGCTGTACCAAGCTGCCTTCACTACTTCTGCAGTTATCTGCTGTACCAAGCTGCCTTCACTACTTCTGCAGTTATCTGCTGTACCAAGCTGCCTTCACTACTTCTGCAGTTATCTGCTGTACCAGGCTGCCTTCACTACTTCTGCAGTTATCTGCTGTACCAGGCTGCCTTCACTACTTCTGCAGTTATCTGCTGTACCAAGCTGCCTTCACTACTTCTGCAGTTATCTGCTGTACCAAGCTGCCTTCACTACTTCTGCAGTTATCTGCTGTACCAAGCTGCCTTCACTACTTCTGCAGTTATCTGCTGTACCAAGCTGCCTTCACTACTTCTGCAGTTATCTGCTGTACCAGGCTGCCTTCACTACTTCTGCAGTTATCTGCTGTACCAGGCTGCCTTCACTACTTCTGCAGTTATCTGCTGTACCAAGCTGCCTTCACTACTTCTGCAGTTATCTGCTGTACCAAGCTGCCTTCACTACTTCTGCAGTTATCTGCTGTACCAAGCTGCCTTCACTACTTCTGCAGTTATCTGCTGTACCAAGCTGCCTTCACTACTTCTGCAGTTATCTGCTGTACCAAGCTGCCTTCACTACTTCTGCAGTTATCTGCTGTACCAGGCTGCCTTCACTACTTCTGCAGTTATCTGCTGTACCAGGCTGCCTTCACTACTTCTGCAGTTATCTGCTGTACCAGGCTGCCTTCACTACTTCTGCAGTTATCTGCTGTACCAGGCTGCCTTCACTACTTCTGCAGTTATCTGCTGTACCAGGCTGCCTTCACTACTTCTGCAGTTATCTGCTGTACCAGGCTGCCTTCACTACTTCTGCAGTTATCTGCTGTACCAGGCTGCCTTCACTACTTCTGCAGTTATCTGCTGTACCAGGCTGCCTTCACTACTTCTGCAGTTATCTGCTGTACCAGGCTGCCTTCACTACTTCTGCAGTTATCTGCTGTACCAGGCTGCCTTCACTACTTCTGCAGTTATCTGCTGTACCAAGCTGCCTTCACTACTTCTGCAGTTATCTGCTGTACCAAGCTGCCTTCACTACTTCTGCAGTTATCTGCTGTACCAAGCTGCCGTCACTACTTCTGCAGTTATCTGCTGTACCAAGCTGCCTTCACTACTTCTGCAGTTATCTGCTGTACCAGGCTGCCTTCACTACTTCTGCAGTTATCTGCTGTACCAGGCTGCCTTCACTACTTCTGCAGTTATCTGCTGTACCAGGCTGCCTTCACTACTTCTGCAGTTATCTGCTGTACCAGGCTGCCTTCACTACTTCTGCAGTTATCTGCTGTACCAAGCTGCCTTCACTACTTCTGCAGTTATCTGCTGTACCAAGCTGCCTTCACTACTTCTGCAGTTATCTGCTGTACCAGGCTGCCTTCACTACTTCTGCAGTTATCTGCTGTACCAGGCTGCCTTCACTACTTCTGCAGTTATCTGCTGTACCAGGCTGCCTTCACTACTTCTGCAGTTATCTGCTGTACCAGGCTGCCTTCACTACTTCTGCAGTTATCTGCTGTACCAAGCTGCCTTCAATACTTCTGCAGTTATCTGCTGTACCAAGCTGCCTTCACTACTTCTGCAGTTATCTGCTGTACCAAGCTGCCTTCACTACTTCTGCAGTTATCTGCTGTACCAGGCTGCCTTCAATACTTCTGCAGTTATCTGCTGTACCAAGCTGCCTTCAATACTTCTGCAGTTATCTGCTGTACCAAGCTGCCTTCACTACTTCTGCAGTTATCTGCTGTACCAAGCTGCCTTCAATACTTCTGCAGTTATCTGCTGTACCAAGCTGCCTTCAATACTTCTGCAGTTATCTGCTGTACCAGGCTGCCTTCACTACTTCTGCAGTTATCTGCTGTACCAAGCTGCCTTCACTACTTCTGCAGTTATCTGCTGTACCAGGCTGCCTTCACTACTTCTGCAGTTATCTGCTGTACCAGGCTGCCTTCACTACTTCTGCAGTTATCTGCTGTACCAAGCTGCCTTCACTACTTCTGCAGTTATCTGCTGTACCAAGCTGCCGTCACTACTTCTGCAGTTATCTGCTGTACCAAGCTGCCGTCACTACTTCTGCAGTTATCTGCTGTACCAAGCTGCCGTCACTACTTCTGCAGTTATCTGCTGTACCAAGCTGCCTTCACTACTTCTGCAGTTATCTGCTGTACCAAGCTGCCTTCACTACTTCTGCAGTTATCTGCTGTACCAAGCTGCCTTCACTACTTCTGCAGTTATCTGCTGTACCAAGCTGCCTTCACTACTTCTGCAGTTATCTGCTGTACCAAGCTGCCTTCACTACTTCTGCAGTTATCTGCTGTACCAAGCTGCCTTCAATACTTCTGCAGTTATCTGCTGTACCAAGCTGCCTTCAATACTTCTGCAGTTATCTGCTGTACCAAGCTGCCATACTTCTGCAGTTATCTGCTGTACTGCAGTTATCTGCTGTACCAAGCTGCCATCACTACTTCTGCAGTTATCTGCTGTACCAAGCTGCCTTCACTACTTCTGCAGTTATCTGCTGTACCAAGCTGCCTTCACTACTTCTGCAGTTATCTGCTGTACCAAGCTGCCTTCACTACTTCTGCAGTTATCTGCTGTACCAACTACTTCTGCAGTTATCTGCTGTACCAAGCTGCCGTCACTACTTCTGCAGTTATCTGCTGTACCAAGCTGCCTTCACTACTTCTGCAGTTATCTGCTGTACCAAGCTGCCGTCACTACTTCTGCAGTTATCTGCTGTACCAAGCTGCCGTCACTACTTCTGCAGTTATCTGCTGTACCAAGCTGCCGTCACTACTTCTGCAGTTATCTGCTGTACCAAGCTGCCGTCACTACTTCTGCAGTTATCTGCTGTACCAAGCTGCCTTCACTACTTCTGCAGTTATCTGCTGTACCAAGCTGCCTTCACTACTTCTGCAGTTATCTGCTGTACCAAGCTGCCTTCACTACTTCTGCAGTTATCTGCTGTACCAAGCTGCCTTCACTACTTCTGCAGTTATCTGCTGTACCAAGCTGCCTTCACTACTTCTGCAGTTATCTGCTGTACCAAGCTGCCGTCACTACTTCTGCAGTTATCTGCTGTACCAAGCTGCCTTCACTACTTCTGCAGTTATCTGCTGTACCAAGCTGCCTTCACTACTTCTGCAGTTATCTGCTGTACCAAGCTGCCGTCACTACTACTGCAGTTATCTGCTGTACCAAGCTGCCGTCACTACTTCTGCAGTTATCTGCTGTACCAAGCTGCCGTCACTACTTCTGCAGTTATCTGCTGTACCAAGCTGCCTTCACTACTTCTGCAGTTATCTGCTGTACCAAGCTGCCTTCACTACTTCTGCAGTTATCTGCTGTACCAAGCTGCCGTCACTACTTCTGCAGTTATCTGCTGTACCAAGCTGCCGTCACTACTTCTGCAGTTATCTGCTGTACCAAGCTGCCGTCACTACTTCTGCAGTTATCTGCTGTACCAAGCTGCCTTCACTACTTCTGCAGTTATCTGCTGTACCAAGCTGCCTTCACTACTTCTGCAGTTATCTGCTGTACCAAGCTGCCGTCACTACTTCTGCAGTTATCTGCTGTACCAAGCTGCCTTCACTACTTCTGCAGTTATCTGCTGTACCAAGCTGCCGTCACTACTTCTGCAGTTATCTGCTGTACCAGGCTGCCTTCACTACTTCTGCAGTTATCTGCTGCACCAGGCTGCCTTCACTACTTCTGCAGTTACCTGCTGTACCAAGCTGCCTTCACTACTTCTGCAGTTACCTGCTGTACCAAGCTGCCGTCACTACTTCTGCAGTTATCTGCTGTACCAGGCTGCCTTCACTACTTCTGCAGTTATCTGCTGTACCAAGCTGCCTTCACTACTTCTGCAGTTACCTGCTGTACCAAGCTGCCTTGACTACTTCTGCAGTTATCTGCTGTACCAAGCTGCCGTCACTACTTCTGCAGTTACCTGCTGTACCAAGCTGCCGTCACTACTTCTGCAGTTATCTGCTGTACCAGGCTGCCTTCACTACTTCTGCAGTTACCTGCTGTACCAAGCTGCCGTCACTACTTCTGCAGTTATCTGCTGTACCAAGCTGCCTTCACTACTTCTGCAGTTATCTGCTGTACCAAGCTGCCTTCACTACTTCTGCAGTTATCTGCTGTACCAGGCTGCCTCACTACTTCTGCAGTTATCTGCTGTACCAAGCTGCCTTCACTACTTCTGCAGTTATCTGCTGTACCAAGCTGCCTTCACTACTTCTGCAGTTATCTGCTGTACCAAGCTGCCTTCACTACTTCTGCAGTTATCTGCTGTACCAAGCTGCCTTCACTACTTCTGCAGTTATCTGCTGTACCAAGCTGCCTTCACTACTTCTGCAGTTATCTGCTGTACCAGGCTGCCTTCACTACTTCTGCAGTTATCTGCTGTACCAAGGTGCCTTCACTACTTCTGCAGTTATCTGCTGTACCAGGCTGCCTTCACTACTTCTGCAGTTATCTGCTGTACCAAGCTGCCTTCACTACTTCTGCAGTTATCTGCTGTACCAAGCTGCCTTCACTACTTCTGCAGTTATCTGCTGTACCAAGCTGCCTTCACTACTTCTGCAGTTATCTGCTGTACCAGGCTGCCTTCACTACTTCTGCAGTTATCTGCTGTACCAAGCTGCCTTCACTACTTCTGCCGTTATCTGCTGTACCAAGCTGCCTTCACTACTTCTGCAGTTATCTGCTGTACCAAGCTGCCTTCACTACTTCTGCAGTTATCTGCTGTACCAAGCTGCCTTCACTACTTCTGCAGTTATCTGCTGTACCAAGCTGCCTTCACTACTTCTGCAGTTATCTGCTGTACCAAGCTGCCTTCACTACTTCTGCAGTTATCTGCTGTACCAAGCTGCCTTCACTACTTCTGCAGTTATCTGCTGTACCAAGCTGCCTTCACTACTTCTGCAGTTACCTGCTGTACCAAGCTGCCTTCACTACTTCTGCAGTTATCTCCTGTACCAAGCTGCCTTCACTACTTCTGCAGTTATCTGCTGTACCAGGCTGCCTTCACCAGTGCTGCAGTTATCTGCTGTACACGCGCGCGCACGTACGTTACCTCGTCGAGTGGATGACTGTATAAGGGAAGAGGGGAGGCAGAGAGAAATAGGGAGAATAAAAGGAAGATAGGAAGAGGGGGAGAACTATTGGCCCCCCCGGTGGGGGGGAGGGAGGGAGCACGTGGCCACAGTCAACAAAACCAACAACAACAAAGACAACAAACACAACACTCACAAAAAACCACAACACAATCAACCATCACTAACAACAAAAGCGATCATGTAAGAACAACAAAAGGAAGCCAATGTAAACTGTGATGTTAATCTGTCGTAATTCCGCCCACCCCGCCTCACCTGACGCCCACCCCGCCTCACCTGACGCCCACCCCGCCTCACCTGACGCCCACCCCGCCTCACCTGACGCCCACCCCGCCTCACCTGACGCCCACCCCGCCTCACCTGACGCCCACCCCGCCTCACCTGACGCCCACCCCGCCTCACCTGACGCCCACCCCGCCTCACCTGATGCCCACCCCGCCTCACCTGACGCCCACCCCGCCTCACCTGATGCCCACCCCGCCTCACCTGACGCCCACCCCGCCTCACCTGTTGATCACCTGCCCGGAGTTACGAATATCATCGCCCCCGCCTCCCTCTCTGAAACCAGACCTCATTATTGATATCCTGATCACTCAGGCTATTAGCAGCAGCAGCACCACCACCACCACCACACAGTCCAGCGTAAGCACCACAGCCAGGCTGATCAGGAAGTGACTCCAGGAACTTATCAGTTCGTTCTTCAAGACAATTTTCTGGCGATAAGACATGTACAACACCTGGGTATCTTTACTCTGAAGTTCAGCCAACCAGTGGCTCTATTAGTGCAATGCAGAAGTTATTTCAAGGTGCTGAAACTGGAGACAGAAGAAGACCAGGTAATCAGTCCCCTCAGCCTTGATGACCAGTGTTCACCACCTTGGTCTTGACGAATCTCGAACACTTTCACCTAGGCTGAGGGACTATTTACATTATCTTCTGGTTTAGAAAGACACGTAAGCAAACACTATAACATATTTATTAGAAAACATTTCGGTCCTGGGACCTTGATCAAGGTCGCAGGACCGAAACGTTTTCTAATAAATATGTTATAGTGTTTGCTTACGTGTCTTTCTAAACCAACTTGTCGGTATTTATTACCAAGGTTTATACCACATTATCTTCTACTGTCTGCTGCTTCAACACCGTGCCATAGGTGACTTATATATGTGCTATGAGGATGAGAAACATCAAAAATATCAGGACTGTGTCATGGGTACTGAGCTTTTTACCATGTCCTGTTTGTCAGAATTTTGAAAATTCATTTACCCACTTCTCCTATTATACCCATTAACTTCATGTTATAGACTAATCACTCCATGGACACATCCGTTAAGTGACTGTCATGTCCCTGTAACTACATTAACATCTTTGTAATAGTGATCTAACAGGTGTGAAAAGCATTATCTTCCTCCTCTACACACACTGACTTATGTAAGTCAATGTTTTTTCTTCATTAATACGGTAAACTGGTGTCTCAGCAGCCTGTGTACGGGCGAAACGTACATCTGTATTTATTTTTCCCCACCTTGTCCAAGACTTTTTTAAAAGTGATGTTAGTACTAATGGTCTGTTATAACTTTTGCCACAGTTGTGCTGCCACCTTCGTCAGGTGGGGATACATCTGAAAATTTTTAAGACCTCTGGAATTTCACCCGATTCTCAGCTTCTGCTGTAAGAACACCTCAGTGCTCGTGCTAACAGTACTTTGCATTTTTTAACGAATACCTAATTCCAAGAATCAGTCCCAGACTCCCAGGTGCTGGATGAACATGTTGTCTGTCTTGTTCGAAGACATCGGCCGCCTCCCACCGAGGCAGGGTGACCCGAAAAAGAAGAAATACTCTCATCACCACTCACTCCATCACTGTCTTGCCAGAGGCGTGCAGATGATGTAGGTCAAAAACGACATGTTACATATATACTGTAATGATCCGAGTCTTCATTTCTCATGGGTTCGACTGGATTGCCGAGTTGAACTCTTCTCTCAGGATTTCGCTCATTTCTCTGTCATCATCTGTGTATAAATCTCCTTTGAGTAGAGGACAGATACCAGGAGAGATTTTTTAATCTGGATTCTGCACACGTGTAAAAGTATTTAGGATTTTCCAAGTTCTTGAACTGGTATACCTCTGATATACCTTTGATGAGTTTCGAGTCTTCCTACCGCCGGAGCCCGGCCATGGGCCAGGTCAGTTTATGTTCTATATCTACTTATGATATTTGAGTCTTTTTTCAATAATGTTTCTTTTGTGTAAAATCTGCGTTGTGTGTGTTTGATCTTCTGTTTTCTCTGTCGGATATACTTTTAAAAGACCTTGTACGCTTCTGCATGCAAAGAATATTGGACAAGGAACACTGGTTAAAAAGCCCTAGACAAGGAACAGTGAACAGAGGGCAATTAAAAAGGAACACTTAAGAAATTAAACAAGGAACAGATGAAAAGGGAACACTGACTAGGGAACAGTAACCAAATAATAGTAAACAAGGAACAGTAAATAAGGAACAATAAGCAAACACCACTACACCCGGAACACTTAATTAAAGAAGAGTGAAGAAAGAAAAGCGAGGTACATTACCACACAGCACTGCTGTCACTCGCACCCCACAGCTTACCTGTAAACATATGAAAAAGTTAACTGTTTATATAAAACTCTGGCAAACTGAGGAAACTCTGCACTGTTGATATTGTAAACTCCAGCCCCGTCCAACACTCCCTCCCACTCTGTCTGCCTACCTGCCTACCTGCCTACCTGCCTACCTGCCTACCTGCCTGCCTGCCTGCCTGCCTGCCTGCCTGCCTGCCTGCCTGCCTGCCTGCCTGCCTTCCCTTCTCTCCTTGCCTGGCTGTCTTCCCACTTTCCCTGCGTTCCTGCCTCGGAAATTAACTCTAAGTAACCATACCCTCAGTCCCCCAGAGTCATCACAACCATCCTGTCATCACTGTACACCACCAGTTTGATGACTTCCCCTGATGAAGCGACTCCTCCAGACTCCACCGCTACACTTAAGACTAAACTGACTGCTTAAACTTGAATTTAAATAAACGTTGGAAAGTCAATATTCAGGGGTGAGGACACTAGACTGTTACATGGGCGTCTTCCCGCACTCTCACCCAGATATCAAAAGATTTTATGATACCAGAAGTATTTTAAAATTCTGTTGACAATTTTTGACAAAACAGACGGACATGCACACATGAACACGCGCACACAACACACACACACACACACACACACACACACACACACACACAAGAAGACTAGCGTCTAATCGACATGTACCTAGGACAAAACAGTAACTAACACACAAAACACACACAGGAACAACACAACACAGCACACACAAAATACAACACACACAACATTCCACACAAACACAACACACACAATCTACACACATTCACAAAACGGGCTACAAGCACTCAAATACACATGTATGCATGCATGGACATATACATGCATACATAAACAAGTTACACACACATACTCACCAAAATCAAGCACCAAACACTTGCAACCATCGCACAAGCAAGGTCATGACCCTCCACCAGTTTACAAGTTCCAGTAAACGCGACGAAAAATATAAAAAAATAGAAAAACCATTTTCCTGAAATCCCGGGTTATCAAGCCAGAAAACGTGTTCCATTTTTTGTTCTGGATAAAACACATCAAAGTCATCGATACTGAGGCCAGCTAGCGAGCCAAGCCAGGTCCAGGGGGTGGTGCTATGACACACCTGGCTGCAAGCCAGGTCCAGAGGGTGCTATGACACCTGGCTGCAAGCCAGGTCCAGAGAGTGCTATGACACACCTGGCTGCAAGCCAGGTCCAGAGAGTGCTATGACACACCTGGCTGCAAGCCAGGTCCAGAGAGTGCTATGACACCTGGCTGCAAGCCAGGTCCAGAGAGTGCTATGACACCTTGCTGCAAGCCAGGTCCAGAGGGTGCTATGACACACCTGGCTGCAAGCCAGGTCCAGGGAGGGTGAATGGCACACCTGGCTGCAAGCTAAGTCCAGAGGAGTACCATATGACACTTGTGGCCGGTCTCAAGAGTTTGTTTACTCTGGGAGCCCGGAATAAAAGCATGATCAACCGGGTTGTTGCTTCTCGAAGAGAAGAGTCATTCACAGTCATAACAACCTGGTTGATCTGCCACTTGTTACTGCTAGTGATCCAGTTTCTTACTGAAAACCTCACACTGCTTTCCGGTAATATTTCTGCTATCTTCTGGTAGCGATTGGTATGGTTTGTCAGAAAACAGGACAAGCGTTTCCTGACGCGCGTCTTAGTCATATAAACGACCCACAGCTGGAACTTTTGGTCATCTGACCGAGGCCTTCCGCTGGCTTACCGGTCCACCCCTTAAAAATTATGGTCAAAGTTATAACCATTTTATTATCTACTCTGGTAGGGAGCTGAAGAGTCGTGGACTAAGGATGTTGATGTGGTGTTCTCTTGCTATACCCGTGGCGCCCCTTTATTTTACTGGGTTACAGAGAGTATGTCAGGAGCTTAAGGTGTTCCCGGTAGCTTAGATGTTTCCTTTTGATTCTACGTGGGCAGCAAAAACTTCAGTATATTTTCCAGTTGTGTTGTACAGTGCTCTGTTGTGTTGTACAGTGCTCTGTTGTGTTGTACAGTGCTCTGTTGTGTTGTACAGTGCTCTGTTGTGTTGTACAGTGCTCTGTTGTGTTGTACAGTGCTCTGTTGTGTTGTACAGTGCTCTGTTGTGTTGTACAGTGCTCTGTTGTGTTGTACAGTGCTCTGTTGTGTTGTACAGTGCTCTGTTGTGTTGTACAGTGCTTTCTTTTGTCTGGAAGACCCTGCGAGCACACAACAGTGTTCCAGTCGTGGGTGCACACAACAGTGTTCCAGTCGTGGGTGCACACAACAGTGTTCCAGTCGTGGGTGCACACAACAGTGTTCCAGTCGTGGGTGCACACAACAGTGTTCCAGACGTGGGTGCACACAACAGTGTTCCAGACGTGGGTGCACACAACAGTGTTCCAGACGTGGGAGCACACAACAGTGTTCCAGACGTGGGTGCACACAACAGTGTTCCAGACGCGGGTGCACACAACAGTGTTCCAGACGTGGGTGCACACAACAGTGTTCCAGACGCGGGTGCACACAACAGTGTTGCAGTCGTGGGTGCACACGTGAAAGGCCACCCACATTTACCTAATTTGTTCTGTAGTTTTTGAAGTCCTCATAATTCCAGCCATCATGTCGAGAGGTCACTTTCATGACCTTGGTTATATCTGCTTTACTGTGTTGTGTAATCAATAACTTAACGTAGGTAATCAATAGGTTGTCTGACACAGGTAAACCTACAACTTCTTACCCGATTCTTCTCTCTATGATCTGCCTGAGTTTAAGATCCTGGGTTTGAATTTCTGTCTGGAAATACTTGAAACTTGTCATTGCTGATCCATGTTTTTCTTTGGCACAAATGAATCAAAATATAAATAATAAAACAGCATTCGCAATGTTGCCTAGTTCCTTCTCACACTGAGGTCCTCTTCAGCAGACCGAGACATTAGTGTGGAATTACTATACACTACCTATGTTACACTGTTTGACTGTCTAGGTAATGTCACTTTTTTTTTTTTTTTTTTTTTTTTTTTTTTTTACACTTTCAGGTTTTCCCTTTGTCGAGTGCCTCGCCAGTCAGTGGCTTCTTCATTCTATTAGAGAGAAGAACGGTTTAAGATGAGGAGTTTGAGGTAATCAGTCCCTCAGCCTCGAGTCATGTGTTCAGTCCATCAATCTTGAGAAAAGTGCTGATGAGTGGGTAGCTCCCTGCTGTGTTCTGAGGAGGTAACTTGCTGAATTACGTCTCTTAAGTAATTAATGATACGAAACTGTGGTTAGTGTTTGTGTGTCACATCTGTAGACGAGAACTAGTAAAGGTGCCACGACTGTAACTGGAAGTACTTGCTGTATGAAAATCAGTAAAGGTGCCGTGAGGAACTAACTATATAAGAAACAGTGAAGGTGCCAGGATTGTGCCCTGAGGTACTGACTATATTACTTCGTTCATACTGGATGTTACTCTCACTATTACCAACACTGTTAACTGAATATTTCTAACAAGAATATCCATTTCTTACTTTCAATACTGCCATTTTTTTTTATCTTATGTTACAAGTGTCTCTGGGGAGCAGTCTTCCCTCTCTCTCCCTCTATGGGGAGCAGTCTTCCCCCTCTCTCCCTCTATGGGGAGCAGTCTTCCCTCTCTCTCCCTCTATGGGGAGCAGTCTTCCCTCTCTCTCCCTCTATGGGGAGCAGTCTTCCCCCTCTCTCCCTCTATGGGGAGCAGTCTTCCCCCTCTCTCCCTCTATGGGGAGCAGTCTTCCCCCTCTCTCCCTCTATGGGGAGCAGTCTTCCCCCTCTCTCCCTCTATGGGGAGCAGTCTTCCCCCTCTCTCCCTCTATGGGGAGCAGTCTTCCCCCTCTCTCCCTCTATGGGGAGCAGTCTTCCCCCTCTCTCCCTCTATGGGGAGCAGTCTTCCCCCCTCTCTCCCTCTATGGGGAGCAGTCTTCCCCCTCTCTCCCTCTATGGGGAGCAGTCTTCCCCCTCTCTCCCTCTATGGGGAGCAGTCTTCCCCCTCTCTCCCTCTATGGGGAGCAGTCTTCCCCCTCTCTCCCTCTATGGGGAGCAGTCTTCCCCCTCTCTCCCTCTATGGGGAGCAGTCTTCCCCCTCTCTCCCTCTATGGGGAGCAGTCTTCCCCCTCTCTCCCTCTATGGGGAGCAGTCTTCCCCCTCTCTCCCTCTATGGGGAGCAGTCTTCCCCCTCTCTCCCTCTATGGGGAGCAGTCTTCCCCCTCTCTCCCTCTATGGGGAGCAGTCTTCCCCCTCTCTCCCTCTATGGGGAGCAGTCTTCCCCCTCCCTCTCTCTCTATGGGGAGCAGTCTTCCCCCTCCCTCTCTCTCTATGGGGAGCAGTCTTCCCCCTCCCTCTCTCTATGGGGAGCAGTCTTCCCTCTCTCTCCCTCTATGGGGAGCAGTTTTCCCCCTCCCTCTCTCTATGGGGAGCAGTCTTCCCCCTCCCACTCTCTGGGGAGCAGTCTTCCCCTCCCTCTCTCTCTATGGGGAGCAGTCTTCCCCCTCCCTCTCTCTATGGGGAGCAGTCTTCCCCCTCCCTCTCTAAGGAGCAGTCTTCCCTCTCTCTCTCTCTCTCTCTCTCTCTCTAGGGAGCAGTCTTCCCACTCTCTCTCTGGGGAGCAGTCTTCCCACTCTCTCTCTCTGGGGAGCAGTCTTCCCACTCTCTCTCTGGGGAGCAGTCTTCCCACTCTCTCTCTCTAGGGAGCAGTCTTCCCACTCTCTCTCTGGGGAGCAGTCTTCCCACTCTCTCTCTCTGGGGAGCAGTCTTCCCACTCTCTCTCTGGGGAGCAGTCTTCCCACTCTCTCTCTGGGGAGCAGTCTTCCCACTCTCTCTCTCTGGGGAGCAGTCTTCCCACTCTCTGTGGGGAGCAGTCTTCCCACTCTCTCTCTCTGGGGAGCAGTCTTCCCACTCTCTCTCTCTGGGGAGCAGTCTTCCCACTCTCTCTCTCTGGGGAGCAGTCTTCCCACTCTCTCTCTCTGGGGAGCAGTCTTCCCACTCTCTCTGGGGAGCAGTCTTCCCACTCTCTCTCTCTGGGGAGCAGTCTTCCCACTCCCTCCCTCTATGGGGAGCAGTCTTCCCCTCCCACTCTCTCTGGGGAGCAGTCTTCCCCAGCAGCGCCGCCCACGTGACCTCCGGATCAATACGACTCAAAGGAAAACACGCGCACGCAGGGGCGCCGCCCCCTGTACTGGAGATGCCGCCCCCTCCACTACTGGAGGTGCCGCCTCCTCCACTACTGGAGGTGCCGCCCCCCTCCACTACTGGAGGTGCCGCCCCCCTCCACTACTGGAAGTGCCGACCCCTTCACTACTGGAGGTGCCACCCCTACACTGCTGGAGGTGCCACCCCTACACTGCTAGAGGTGCCGCCCCCTCCACAATCACAGATTCTACCCCTCCACTACTGGAGGTGCCGCCTCCTCCACTACTGGAGGTGCCGCCCCCCTCCACTACTGGAGGTGCCGCCCCCCTCCACTACTGGAAGTGCCGACCCCTTCACTACTGGAGGTGCCACCCCTACACTGCTGGAGGTGCCACCCCTACACTGCTAGAGGTGCCGCCCCCTCCACAATCACAGATTCTACCCCTACACTACTGGAGGTGCTACCCCCTCCACCAGTGAAGGTGCTACCCCCTCCACCACTGGAGGTGCTACCCCCTCCACCACTGGAGGTGTTGCCACCACCTTCACATGTGCTGCCATCTCCACCACCGGAGGTGCTGACACCACCGGAGGTGCTGACACCACCGGAGGTGCTGACACCACCGGAGGTGCTGACACCACCGGAGGTGCTGACAACTCCACCACCGGAGGTGCTGACAACTCCACCACCGGAGGTGCTGACAACTCCACCACCGGAGGTGCTGACAACTCCACCACCGGAGGTGCTGACAACTCCACCACCGGAGGTGCTGACAACTCCACCACCGGAGGTGCTGACAACTCACAACCAGATAGTCATTATTGTTTTTCCTCTTGAGTCAACTGGTGCCCGGGATGTGAGGGAGGCGGGTGGGCAGTCAGGGGGGAGGGTGGGCAGTAAGGGGAGGGAGGGCAGTATGGGGAGTGGGTGAGCAGTAAGGGGAGACGGTGAGCAGTTAGGGGAGAGGGTGAGCTGTAAGGGGAGAGGGTGAGCAGTAAGGGGAGAGGGTGAGCAGTAAGGGGAGGGAGGGCAGTAAGGGGAGAGGGTGAGCAGTAAGGGGAGACGGTGAGCAGTAAGGGGAGACGGTGAGCAGTAAGGGGAGAGGGTGAGCAGTAAGGGGAGAGGGTGGGCAGTAAGGGGAGGGAGGGCAGTAAGGGGAGAGGGTGAGCAGTAAGGGGAGAGGGTGAGCAGTAAGGGGAGAGGGTGAGCAGTAAGGGGAGAGGGTGAGCAGTAAGGGGAGAGGGTGGGCAGTAAGGGGAGAGGGTGGGCAGTAAGGGGAGAGGGTGGGCAGTAAGGGGAGAGGGTGAGCAGTAAGGGGAGAGGGTGAGAAGTAAGGGGAGAGGGTGAGCAGTAAGGGGAGAGGGTGAGCAGTAAGGGGAGAGGGTGAGTAGTAAGGGGAGAGGGTGAGCAGTAAGGGGAGAGGGTGAGCAGTAAGGGGAGAGGGTGAGCAGTAAGGGGAGACGGTGAGCAGTAAGGGGAGAGGGTGAGTAGTAAGGGGAGAGGGTGAGCAGTAAGGGGAGAGGGTGGGCAGTAAGGGGAGGGAGGGCAGTAAGGGGAGAGGGTGGGCTGTGAAGGGAGAGGGTGGGCATGAGAGGGTGGGCAGTAAGGGGAGAGGGTGGGCATGAGAGGGTGGGCATGAGAGAGGGTGGGCATGAGAGAGGGTGGGCAGTAAGGGGAGAGGGTGGGCATGAGAAAGGGTGGGCAGAAAGGTCAGAGGGTGGGCAGTAAGGGCAGAGGGTGGGCATGAGAGAGGGTGGGCAGTAAGGTCACAGGGTGGGCAGTAAAGGGAGAGGGTGGGCAGTAAGGGCAGAGGGTGGGCAGTAAGGGCAGAGGGTGGGCAGTAAGGGGAGAGGGTGGGCATGAGAGAGGGTGGGCAGTAAGGGGAGAGGGTGGGCATGAGAGAGGGTGGGCAGTAAGGGCAGAGGGTGGGCATGAGAGAGGGTGGGCAATAAGGGCAGAGGGTGGGCATGAGAGAGGGTGGGCATGAGAGAGGGTGGGCAGTAAGGTCAGAGGGTGGGCAGTAAAGGGAGAGGGTGGGCAGTAAGGGCAGAGGGTGGGCAGTAAGGGCAGAGGGTGGGCATGAGAGAGGGTGGGCAGTAAGGGGAGAGGGTGGGCATGAGAGAGGGTGAGCAGTAAGGGGAGAGGGTGGGCACGAGAGAGGGTGGGCATGAGAGAGGGTGGGCATGAGAGAGGGTGGGCAGTAAGGGGAGAGGGTGGGCATGAGAGAGGGTGGGCAGTACGGGCAGAGGGTGGGCAGTAAGGGCAGAGGGTGGGCATGAGAGAGGGTGGGCAATAAGGGCAGAGGGTGGGCATGAGAGAGGGTGGGCAGTAAGGGCAGAGGGTGGGCATGAGAGAGGGTGGGCAGTAAGGGCAGAGGGTGGGCATGAGAGAGGGTGGGCAGTAAGGGCAGAGGGTGGGCATGAGAGAGGGTGGGCAGTAAGGGCAGAGGGTGGGCATGAGAGAGGGTGGGCAGTAAGGGCAGAGGGTGGGCATGAGAGAGGGTGGGCAGTAAGGGCAGAGGGTGGGCATGAGAGAGGGTGGGCAGTAAGGGCAGAGGGTGGGCATGAGAGAGGGGTAACAAAGGTACAATACTAAAAACAAACACGAGAGAACAAAAATATTGAACAGATTACAAACATAATGAACACTTGAATAACCTTAACAAAGCACATGGGCAAAAACCTTACTATTTTTATTTTCCCAACGTTTTGCCTAAACAGGCTTCTACAGTCGAGCCTGTAGTAGTAATTTTAAGGTGATCAGTCCCTTAGCTTCTGCTATCTCCATATATAGTGACCTGTGTGTGACTGAAGAATCCTACTGTGGAAAGATACATGCATACACCACACACCGAGGGGAGAGTCACACACTGAGGGGAGACAGCCACACACACTGAGGGGAGACAGCCCCACACACTGAGGGGAGACAGCCCCACACACTGAGGGGAGACAGCCCCACACACTGAGGGGAGACAGCCCCACACACTGAGGGGAGACAGCCCCACACACCGAGGGGAGACAGCCCCACACACCGAGGGGAGACAGCCCCACACACCGAGGGGAGACAGCCCCACACACCGAGGGGAGACAGCCCCACACACCGAGGGGAGACAGCCCCACACACCGAGGGGAGACAGCCCCACACACCGAGGGGAGACAGCCCCACACACCGAGGGGAGACAGCCCCACACACCGAGGGGAGACAGCCCCACACACCGAGGGGAGACAGCCACACACCGAGGGGAGACCGCCACACACCGAGGGGAGACAGCCACACACCGAGGGGAGACAGCCACACACCGAGGGGAGACAGCCACACACCGAGGGGAGACAGCCACACACCGAGGGGAGACAGCCACACACCGAGGGGAGACAGCCACACACCGAGGGGAGACAGCCACACACCGAGGGGAGACAGCCACACACTGAGGGGAGACAGCCACACACTGAGGGGGGGGGGAGAGTCACACACTGAGGGGGGGGAGAGTCTCACACTGAGGAGAGAGACACACTGAGGGGGGAGAGTCACACACTGAGGGGGGAGAGTCACACACACAGGGGGGAGAGACACACACTGAGGGGGGAGAGTCACACACACTGAGGGGAGACAGTCACACACTGAGGGGAGACAGTCACACACTGAGGGGAGACAGTCACACACTGAGGGGAGACAGTCACACACTGAGGGGAGACAGTCACACACTGAGGGGAGACAGTCACACACTGAGGGGAGACAGTCACACACAGAGGGGAGACAGTCACACACTGAGGGGAGACAGTCACACACTGAGGGGAGACAGTCACACACTGAGGGGAGACAGTCACACACTGAGGGGAGACAGTCACACACTGAGGGGAGATATACTTTTTCGCATGTACAAAATCCAGGGTTAAAACAACATGCAGTATCTGGTTTTTGCTTAAAGATGGAACCTACACTGATGACAACAAGGAAATGAATGAAATATGAGATTGCAATATGACTCCGTGTTCAGCGAGTCATTAATCTGTCTGAAGATTGACAATCCAAATGAGTTTTTTATGGATGAGACTCAAAACTCTTCCAATATTTCCATTATTGCTGACAAAATTAAGTCCACATGACTACGAGAAAGTCACTTATTGCATGCCCCTGCACTCTGCCCGAGGTCCTGACTCAGGCAACTCTGTATTCATCAGGAACTGCAGGAAACCCCACTCTCGTGCCTTGAATATGCCATGGAGAAGGAATCTGTACACAAATCCTCCCACAGTCCTTAAAAAGCACTGCCATAGCCCAGCTCCACAAAGATGGCGGTAAAGCAATCACAAAAATCTATAGACTGATAACGCTGACGTCCCACATTATAAAAATCTTCGAGAGTTGTAAGAAGCAAGATTGCTAATCACCTGCAATCTCAACAATTGCACAACCCAGGGCAGCACGAGAGTTTAAAGTTGGTCGCTCCTGCCTCTCACAATTGCTTGACCATTACGGCATGGTCTTGCATCAAGCCGAAGAAAAACAAAATACAGATGTATTTTATACCGCTTTTGCAAATGGGCAACCCATTTGCCATTTTCCACTTATCTGGTAAACTTCTAGTTTGTAGAGATCTGTTGAAAAGACTAGCTAATGTTTGCTAAACTCTTCTTAACATTCCTTTACAATCCTTGAAAACAACTTATTTTCGTCCAGACCTTTATCATTGACTTCAGGAATTTTGCTTGTATCTTCCTGCATAAAAAAATTACCTATCTCCTGGTACAAGGAGAGTTCAGTGACCGGGAGAACTGGGACCTCCATGGAGGACCAGAAACATGCAGAACAGTAATATTCAGAGTTAACAGGTAAAGGAGACAACAAGAGTGAGAGGCGGAGATGGGAAATGAGACTTGGTCTGGTCTCTACATAGAATGAATATGTCACAGTTGAAACAAATTATACGAAAGCACTAGGTGCCAGTACCTACAGTATGTGGTACTAGGAGCCAGAACCTACAGTAGGTGGTACTAGGTGGAAATAATAATGTAGAAAGAATTGAAGGAATTAAGTAGCAGAATACCTGAAGTATGTTTCCGGGGTTAACGTCCCCGCGGCCCTGTCCCAGACCGAAGCGCCCAGTGGATCAAGGCGCTATTAACCAGGCTGTTACTTCTGGCAACGTACGAACCACATCCCGGCTGGTCATGATCTAGTTTGAGGAACTTGTTAGTTGCCTATTGAAGACAGCCAGAGATTTGTTGGTAATTTCTTTTATGAAGAGAGAGGACATTGAAGAGTCGGGGACCTCTGACACTCAACGAATTCTCTTAGTGTACTCTGCCTTTTATCGGAAGCATTTTGCACCGTGGAGCGATTCCAGTATGCAGGTTCGGAATCAGTTCGTTTAGGATTTTCCAGGTATAAATTATGATGTACCTAACTTGTCTACGTTCCAAGGAATACAGTTGAAGGGATTTCAGGAGTTCCCAGCAATTTAGAAGTTTGACAGTATAAACAGTTAAGAGTTCTTTGAGTGGTATTCAGCTCAGCAATCTCACCTGCCTTAATAGGTAGTATAGAGCAGTGTTCCAGTCTGGAGGGAAGTGGAAAGTGGGAGAGGGAAGCTGGAATTAGCAGCGTCAAAATGCCAGGACACAAAACAAAGCTTCATATCATGGATGAAAAGAAATAAGAAAAATAAATAAAAGAACGACCACGTCTTAATCAGAAATGCTGAGACGTCAAGAGAAGATGGAAGAATGTGTACCTGGAGAGTTTACCTGGAGAGAGTTCCGGGGGTCAACGCCCCCGCGGCCCGGTCTGTGACCAGGCCTCCTTAGGTCAGTGTCCCAGGATGCGACCCACACCAGTCGACTAACACCCAGGTACCCATTTTACTGATGGGGAACATAGACAACAGGTGGAAAGAAACACGTCCAATGTTTCTACTCTGGCTGGGAATCGAACCCAGGCCCTCACCGTGTGAAGCGAGAGCGTTAACCACCAGACCACCAGAGCACCATGTGTAGAACACATGTAGAGAACATCAAGCCATACAAAAGGGATAGACAACCATGAGGTTTAGAAATAAACGCTCAAGGGTAAGAAATATAGTTTGAAAATAATATAGAGAATCAAAGGCTAAAAATAAAGCAGCGTTATTCAAACATCGGCATAAGGAAGACAACGACCACGAAGAGCCAAATAACAAGACAGAAGGAGACACACAAGCTGACTCAAGACGACGTCATATCTACGCAAAAATCTTAGGAAGCGATTCACAGAGTTTTTAAAGAAAGTGGAGAGCTACCGGAAGACACTCTAGTCAGAAGAGACCAGAAGATTAAGTGCTGAGACTACTGAACGAGAATGACATCAAAACCAAGAGCCAATAAATCATCATGGGTGTTGACACAGGAAGTAGTCATTATGTGACTCAACAATAAACATATAGAGCCAGTCTCGTGGCCTGGTAGGTAACACACTCGCCTCACACACACAGTATCCGTGGTTCAATCTCCGGTAAGGGTGAAAATATTGGGTGTTTCCTTACACCTGCTGTCCTGTCCACCTAGGAGTAAACAGGTACCTGGGTGGCATCCTGGGGGACAAGATTAAGAATCACAATGGAAATAAGAGACAGTCCTCGATGACGCACTGCCTTTCTTAGGTTATCTTGGGTGGCTAACCCTTCGGGGTTAAAAATCCGAAAATCTTCTCTTCTCCAATGAGGGCAAATGTTAGAAAACTGGAAAAAAAGGCCACTGTGGTCCTCATATACAAGGGGCACTGAATTACAGGCCAGTATCTCAGACATACTGTCAAAAGTAATGGAGACGATTGAAGGGGAAAATGATTTTGGAACAACAGAGAAGTCTGTAGGAGGAAAGTTAACACGAATTTAGGGAAAGAAAAGCCTGTCTTAGGAACTTGCTGGATATTGATAACAGACTCTCAGAGATAAAACAAGAAAGACAGGGCTGGTAGGCTTGCATATTCTTGGATTGCAAGAAAGTATTTGATATAAACCATACCACGGGCGGGATTGAACCCGCGGTCAGAGAGTCTCAAAACTCCAGACCGTCGCATTAGCCACTGGACCAGCTAGCCACAATCTTATTGTGGCTAGCTGGTCCAGTGGCTAACGTGACGGTCTAGAGTTTTGAGACTCTCTGACCGCGGGCTCAATCCCGCCCGTGGTATGGTTTGTTTGCAATCGTGTCATTACGATTTCGCGAGTCAAGTATTTGATATTTTATACATCGTCCCACGTAACTCACTCCGGTAAGTTATGGTAATGTATAGACCAGGAAAGTGACTGTCAACAACAGCAGCAACGGAGGTTGTTTATTGTGGGTAGAAAATTAAGACGACCTACAAATAATGAATTTCTACCCCAGGACCCTTACATGGTGACAAGGTTGACCAGCACGTATGGGCTAGCTAGGGTAAACAAAGCACTGAGAGCCTGTGTAAATAGTGAACCACGACCCACCAATCAATGAAAGACACAAGAATGAGTAGGTAAGACTGATTATTATTATTATTATTATTATTATTATTATTAAAAATTGATGGGTAAGCACTATGTAGTCTGCACAAGTCATAGAACATCTGAGGAATCGGAGGTAACCAGGTTTAATCCCAGAGAGAGCATCCCCAATTCCTTGGATCAAGAACCCTTCACTAGCATCAAGACACCTCCCTCGAAGAGAAGAGAGGAATAAGAGAGAAATATGAGAAGCGGAACGCGTGAGAGGGGAGAGAAAGAGAGCAACTAACATGGATGGAGGCTGTGTGACAGAGTTAAGTGAGGGGAGGGTAGAAACTAGGTCACCAGAAGCTGAGGGAAAACACAGCTATACACTACACACTGAGGGGAAACAGCCACACACTGAAGGGAAATACAGCCATACACTGACGGGAAACAGCCACACACTGAGGGGAGACAGTCACACACTGATGGGGGAGACAGCCACACAGTGAGGGGAGACAGCCACACAGTGAGGGGAGACAGCCACACAGTGAGGGGAGACAGCCACACAGTGAGGGGAGACATAGCCACACAGTGAGGAAAGTTAAAGAAAGATGACAGAGGGTGGGGAGTGGATTAACGGAAAGAAACCAGAGGTGATGGCAAACTTGGGAAGATTTCAGAGAACGGAACGAGGAAAGTAGAGAGCTGGGTGATAGAGGAATGTAGGAAGCAAATGTGGGAAGGGCTGAGTGATAGGGAAGATGAGGGTATGGAAAGGGAAAGAACAACGAAAATGAGTAAATAAGCCATGGTAAGAAGTAAAGAAGGGTGAGGATGTAAAAACATCAACGAACACCATCGCCTTCACCTTCATCATCACCACCATAACACTAACTCCACTAGATTTTGAAGAAGCCATTGACAGCATGTCCAAGCACTCTGCCCCAGGCCCAGGCTCGTGGAACTTCGTATTCATTAAGAACTACGAGAAACCCTTTTCGTGTGCCTATGGAGAGAGCACCTGGACACGGGTGTCATCCCACACTCGCTTAAAAAAAAAAAAAGATATAACCTCACTCCATAAAGCAGAGGACTAACAAAGAATTATAGACTGATGGCTCTAACGTCCCACATAATAAAAATCTTTGAAAGAGTTCCAAGAATCATGAATGTCAACTGTTTGGGCTCCCAACAATTGTACAACCCAGGTCAACATCAGTTTAGAGCAGATCACTATCTCTCACTACTAATGGACCACTATGGCTTGGCCTTGGATGCACTTGAGGACAAACTCAATGCAGATGTAGTATACACAGACTTTGCAAAAGCCTTCGACAAGTGCGATCATGGTGTAATAGCATACAAAATGGGTGCTATTTTCTAACAAACAGAACACACAGAGTAATGGTAAACAGAGTTTTAAGTTGGAGGCTGCCACGTCCACCACCGGTGTCAACACCACCGGCGCCTCCTTAAGTCACTTGTTCTCTCTAACAGCCCCATTCAAGGAAGGCGAAACTAGTTCTAGAGAATGTACAGAGAACCTTCACTGAACGTATTAGTTCACTCAAGCACCATAATTACTGGGAACGTTTTAAGTCCATTGACCTGTACTCCCTGGAACGCAGACGAGAAAGATACCTCATAATCCATACTTGGAAAATCCTAAACGGTGTAACATATCCCGAATGAAAATCATGGGTGCCACGAGTACACTAAGAGATAACACCAAGTGTCTGGGGTCCAAGACTGTTCAACAGCCTCCCATCATACATAACTGGAATTACCGGCAGACCCCTGGCTGTCTTCAAGAGGGAACTGGGATGATACCTATAGTCACTGCAATATCAGCTGTGATGGGGTTCGTACTTTGGATAGCGAGCGGTCAGCAGTAACTGCTTGATCATCCCTTATCCACCTGGAGGTCTGGTCGAGGACCGGGCGGTGGGGTCGTTGACCCCCGGCACACCCTCCAGGTAGACTCCAGATAGGAAGACAACCAGCGCCGCCACTCACCATCTAGAGGCCGGGACACTCACCTCCAAGGTTTGTGTACTTCAAGAAAGAGGAATTATTTCCAGTGAAAGCTGGACAAAAAATTACATCACCTCAAAAGCAACAGAAGATGAAACACCATAAAACATTCACTATCCTCCGTGGCACCATCCATCACCACTTCCCTCATCCCCCCACCCACAATCCCCCCACCACTGACCCTGCACCCAGCCAGGCACAATAAATTACCAACTACAGCATTATCATACATGTACTCAGAATTATGGTAAATGAAGTAAAAACTGCGCATCCTGCCACTACAATAATTTTTACCACAAATGTGCAACTTGTCAAGACTTAGAAAACTGCCCTGTGTTTGTGGCAACAAACTTGCCATGGTTCAAGCCTCACCCGCTCCCTGATGTGTGTACCTTGTCAAATCCGTCTAACTCTCAAACATCGTAAATATCCTGGGTAGTCTGAGGGAGACAAACAACTGTAAAGTCACTATTTCCTGGATATGTAATCAGATTCAGAATCAAACTCCTTATTTCAGCATGCTACAATGTGTGTACAGAGGTGAATGACATTTAGGAGTGCATGCAAAAAGCCCCTTAACATGCATAGCATTTCGGGTCAATTTAAGACTTAATATTAAGAGGGAAATGACTTATTGACTACTTTAATAAACAGTCTCTTAGGTGGTTGTAAAAAAAATAAATTTAGGAATTACAATAAATCAAGACAAATCGTATTTGTAAGGATTACAAGCATATTGTTCGATATCTCTTCTCTAAATATACACATTGTTATGTGGCCTCTCTGAACTAGCCAAGACTTCGCGTGACCACCCTCACACACACCACAAGAACCACGAACACGTACAAGGGGGTCAGTCCCTCAGACAGGAAGTGTGTGAAAGACATTTATATGCCCGTCAAAGTTAAGCAGAAAACTCTAATACGACTGTTGATACAGTGAGAGAAATAAATTCGGTAAAGGAAGTACGCGAGACAGTTAAACACTCATGATGGCTCCTAGACAGACAAAACACCGAGATAAAAGTAACTTAATATTATACAGAGTCCCGTAGAGACTTAAAGTACAAAGATGCCATTAATGAAAGAGCAAAACAACACGTCTTAGTATTGGATCCTTTCTTGAAGAAGAAATTTATAATGAAGATAAATAAATAATCGGAACAGTGAATTTACAATATAACTGTGGGGCCAGCAAGTTACAATATAACTGTGGCCAGCAAGTTACAATATAACTGTGGCCAGCAAGTTACAATATAACTGTGGCCAGCAAGTTACAATATAACTGTGGCCACCAAGTTACAATATAACTGTGGCCAGCAAGTTACAATATAACTGTGGCCAGCAAGTTACAATATAACTGTGGGGCCAGCAAGTTACAATATAACTGTGGCCAGCAAGTTACAATATAACTGTGGCCAGCAAGTTACAATATAACTGTGGCCAGCAAGTTACAATATAACTGTGGCCAGCAAGTTACAATATAACTGTGGCCAGCAAGTTACAATATAACTGTGGCCAGCAAGTTACAATATAACTGTGGGGCCAGCAAGTTACAATATAACTGTGGCCAGCAAGTTACAATATAACAGTGTGGCCAACAAGTCAATCACACTAAAGAGTGACAATCCAAATGAATTTTGCACAAGACCTAAAACTCTGCCAACATCTCTAAAATTTCAGACATAACACCACTCGACTCGGAAGAAGTCACTGTTAACATGCCTATACACCCTGCCCCTGGACAACACTATACACCCTGCCCCTGGACAACACTATACACCCTGCCCCTGGACAACACTATACACCCTGCCCCTGGACAACACTATACACCCTGCCCCTGGACAACACTATACACCCTGCCCCTGGACAACACTACACACCCTGCCCCTGGACAACACTACACACCCTGGCCCTGGACAACACTATACACCCTGCCCCTGGACAACACTATACACCCTGGACAACACTATACACCCTGGCCCTGGGCAACACTATACACCCGGGCCCTGGGCAAAACTATACACCCTGCCCCTGGACAACACTATACACCCTGCCCCTGGACAACACTATACACCCTGCCCCTGGACAACACTATACACCCTGGCCCTGGGCAACACTATACACCCTGGCCCTGGACAACACTATACACCCTGCCCCTGGACAACACTATACACCCTGCCCCTGGACAACACTATACACCCTGCCCCTGGACAACACTATACACCCTGCCCCTGGACAATATACACCCTGCCCCTGCACAACACTATACACCCTGCCCCTGGACAACACTATACACCCTGCCCCTGGACAACACTATACACCCTGCCCCTGGACAACACTATACACCCTGCCCCTGGACAACACTATACACCCTGCCCCTGGACAACACTATACACCCTGCCCCTGGACAACACTATACACCCTGCCCCTGGACAACACTATACACCCTGCCCCTGGACAACACTATACACCCTGCCCCTGGACAACACTATACACCCTGCCCCTGGACAACACTATACACCCTGCCCCTGGACAACACTATACACCCTGCCCCTGGACAACACTATACACCCTGCCCCTGGACAACACTATACACCCTGCCCCTGGGCAACACTATACACCCTGCCCCTGGGCAACACTATACACCCTGCCCCTGGGCAACACTATACACCCTGCCCCTGGGCAACACTATACACCCTGCCCCTGGACAACACTATGCACCCTGCCCCTGGACAACACTATGCACCCTGCCCCTGAACACTATGCACCCTGCCCCTGGACAACACTATGCACCCTGCCCCTGGACAACACTATGCACCCTGCCCCTGGACAACACTATGCACCCTGCCCCTGGACAACACTATGCACCCTGCCCCTGGACAACACTATACACCCTGCCCCTGGACAACACTATACACCCTGCCCAACACTATACACCCTGCCCCTGGACAACACTATGCACCCTGCCCAACACTATACAGCCTGCCCCTGGACAACACTATGCACCCTGCCCAACACTATACACCCTGGCCCTGGACAACACTATGCACCCTGCCCAACACTATACACCCTGCCCCTGGACAACACTATGCACCCTGCCCAACACTATACACCCTGCCCCTGGACACTATACACCCTGGCCCTGGACAACACTATACACCCTGGCCCTGGACAACACTATACACCCTGGCCCTGGATAACACTATGCACCCTGGCCCTGGACAACACTATGCACCCTGCCCCTGGACAACACTATACACCCTGCCCCTGGACAACACTACACACCCTGGCCCTGGACAACACTACACACCCTGCCCCTGGACAACACTATACACCCTGCCCCTGGACAACACTATACACCCTGCCCCTGGACAACACTATACACCCTGCCCCTGGACAACACTATACACCCTGCCCCTGGACAACACTATACACCCTGGCCCTGGACAACACTATACACCCTGGCCCTGGACAACACTATGCACCCTGGCCCTGGACAACACTATGCACCCTGCCCCTGGACAACACTATGCACCCTGGCCCTGGACAACACTATGCACCCTGGCCCTGGACAACACTATACACCCTGGCCCTGGACAACACTATGCACCCTGCCCCTGGACAACACTATACACCCTGCCCCTGGACAACACTATACACCCTGCCCCTGGACAACACTATACACCCTGGCCAACACTATACACCCTGGACAACACTATACACCCTGGCCCTGGACAACACTATACACCCTGCCCCTGGACAACACTATACACCCTGGCCCTGGACAACACTATACACCCTGGCCCTGGACAACACTATACACCCTGCCCCTGGACAACACTATACACCCTGCCCCTGGACAACACTATACACCCTGACCCTGGGCAACACTATACACCCTGGCCCTGGACAACACTATACACCCTGGCCCTGGACAACACTATACACCCTGGCCCTGGACAACACTATACACCCTGGCCCTGGACAACACTATACACCCTGGCCCTGGACAACACTATACACCCTGACCCTGGGCAAGACTATGCACCCTGCCCCTGAGCAACACTATACACCCTGGCCCTGGACAACACTATACACCCTGGCCCTGGACAACACTATACACCCTGGCCCTGGACAACACTATACACCCTGGCCCTGGACAACACTATACACCCTGGCCCTGGACAACACTATACACCCTGGCCCTGGACAACACTATGCACCCTGCCCCTGGACAACACTATACACCCTGCCCCTGGACAACACTATACACCCTGGCCAACACTATACACCCTGGACAACACTATACACCCTGAACACTATACACCCTGGCCCTGGACAACACTATACACCCTGCCCCTGGACAACACTATACACCCTGGCCCTGGACAACACTATACACCCTGCCCCTGGACAACACTATACACCCTGCCCCTGGACAACACTATACACCCTGGCCAACACTATGCACCCTGGCCCTGGACAACACTATGCACCCTGCCCCTGAGCAACACTATACACCCTGGCCCTGGACAACACTATACACCCTGGCCCTGGACAACACTATACACCCTGGCCCTGGACAACACTATACACCCTGACCCTGGGCAACACTATACACCCTGGCCCTGGACAACACTATACACCCTGGCCCTGGACAACACTATACACCCTGGCCCTGGACAACACTATACACCCTGGCCCTGGACAACACTATACACCCTGGCCCTGGACAACACTATACACCCTGACCCTGGGCAAGACTATGCACCCTGGCCCTGGACAACACTATACACCCTGGCCCTGGACAACACTATACACCCTGGCCCTGGACAACACTATACACCCTGGCCCTGGACAACACTATACACCCTGGCCCTGGACAACACTATACACCCTGGCCCTGGACAACACTATACACCCTGGCCCTGGACAACACTATACACCCTGGCCCTGGACAACACTATACACCCTGGCCCTGGACAACACTATACACCCTGACCCTGGACAACACTATACACCCTGACCCTGGGCAAGACTATGCACCCTGACCCTGGGCAAGACTCGTGAAACTCCATTGTCATCGAAAACTGCAAGGATAAAATATACTTTGAGGATGGAGTCTACTTGGAGTGTGTTCCATGGGTCAACACGGTCCCAGGCCAGGCCTCTCGTGGATACCTTGATCAACCAGGCTATTGGTGATAGCCACACAAAGTCCAACATAAGCACAACAACCCGGCTGATCGGGCACTGACTTAAGAAACATTTCCAGTTCATTCCTGAAAATAGCCAGGGGTCTGCTAGTAATTTCTTTGATGCAAGAAGGGAAGATGTTGAAAAGTCTTGGTACCTTCACACTGACCGAGTTTTCTCTTAATGTACTCATTGCACCCTTGCATTTCAGTGGAGGTATATTGCACTGTCTGCCAAGCCTCTTACTTTCATGAGGAATAATTTATATCTGCAGATTTGGGGCCAATCCTGCTAGAATTTTCCAGGTGTAAATAACCTCTCTCGCCTACGTGCCAAGGAGTACAGGTAGAGGTACTCCAAACGTTTCTAGTATTTTAGGAGCTTGACAATATATGTGACAGTGACGGTTCTCTGCACATTCTCCAGGTCTGAAATCTCGCTTGCCTTGAACGGAACTGTTAGAGTACAGCAGTTCTCCGACCTAGAACAAGGGACATTAAAAGTATCATCACTGGCTTGGTATCCCTTGTTTTGAAGGCTCTAGTTGCCCTATCATTTTTCTTGCGGCTGTGATGGTGACACTGTTGCGATCCTTGAAAGTGAGATATGACATGATCACTTCTAGGTCTCTCACATTAGTCTTAAGCTCTAATGAGTGATTCGAGTTTGTTTTACACTCCGTTCCAGCCTATATTTCCTTAATCTTTTCATAATGGAGTAACTGAACCTTGTCCTCAGTGAACATGTTGATGTCAGTGGCCCACTTGAAGACTTTATATCAGCTAAGAAGGTACTTTCACAGAGATCCTAGTTTCGTCTACAAAGGATGTTATGGTGCTGTGATTAATGTCTATGTTAGATATACGAATGAAGAAGAGAATAGGGGCCAAATGTCTACCCACTTCTACAGTTATTCCTTTCCCGTCTTCTTCAGGGCAAACTACTCTATTTTGTTTTTCTTCGGCTTGATGCAAGACTATGCTGTAATGGTCAAGCAATTGTGAGAGGCAGGAGCGACCAGCTTTAAACTCTCGTGCTGCCCTGGGTTGTGCAATTGTTGAGATTGCAGGTGATTAGCAATCTTGCTTCTTACAACTCTCGAAGATTTTTATAATGTGGGACGTCAGCGTTATCAGTCTATAGATTTTTGTGATTGCTTTACCGCCATCTTTGTGGAGCTGGGCTATGGCAGTGCTTTTTAAGGACTGTGGGAGGATTTGTGTACAGATTCCTTCTCCATGGAATATTCAAGGCACGAGAGTGGGGTTTCCTGCAGTTCCTGATGAATACAGAGTTGCCTGAGTCAGGACCTCGGGCAGAGTGCAGGGGCATGCAATCAGTGACTTTCTCGTAGTCATGTGGACTTAATTTTGTCAGCAATAATGGAAATATTGGAAGAGTTTTGAGTCTCATCCATAAAAAACTCATTTGGATTGTCAATCTTCGGACAGATTAATGACTCGCTGAACACGGAGTCATATTGCAATCTCATATTTCATTCATTTCCTTGTTGTCATCAGTGTAGGTTCCATCTTTAAGCAAAAACCGGATACTGCATGTTGTTTTAACCCTGGATTTTGCATACGAGAAAAAGTATTTAGGATTTATCTCAATTTCACTTACGGCTTTTTGTACGTCTGCCTTCAAAAGGGAACTGGTTATTCTCAAGTTCCTAATCACCTGGGCTGTGGTGCATGTATCAGACTGCAAGCGGCTACCATCAACAGACTGGTTGACCACACCATCAACCGGGTGCGGTGACCCCCTCAAAATAGTCTGCAGGTAACCTAAGGTAAAGAAGATAAGAGATGAAGGAGAGGGGAAGGGAAGAGGAAAGTGGAGTAGGAAAAGGATAAGGAAGAAAAAAAAACGGAAAGGGGTGAGGGAAGAGAGGAGTTAAGAAAAAAAAGAGTATACCATGAGGGGAAAGGGGAACGAGGGGAAGAAACGATGATAGACAGAGTGAGAGTAAAGAACGAGGGATGAAATAGAAAATACGTATGAGAGCGAAGGGGAAAGAGATTGAGAGAATTGTGCAAGAGGAGCTGAGGGCGAGTTAAGAGAACGAGGAGAAATGAATAATGAATATGATATGACGCAAGGATTAATTTTGCATCAGCCCCAAGTGGCAAAGATTTTTCTATAAGCTAACAATAACACAGCCTCAGAAATAATCAATTAAGGATGTAGCATAGACTCTGTACATCACTCTTGCTATTTGTACATAAGCGCCATGGATGAGTTGTGAGGCGAATGTGAGATGACACCATCACGAGAGGGCGAGAGTAGTTGAAACAAACAACATAAAAGTGAAGGGAGGGGGGAATCTTCAGCCCCCCCCCCACACACACACACACACACACACAAAACAGGCCAAGTGTCTGTCGACAAGTGCCTCTGACAGCCGGTAACTGACACATACCATGAGGACAAAGAGATATGATTACGACATACAAAATCTTAAGAGGACTTGATTGAGTAGATGGGAACAGAGCTGAAACACACTTACCTACCCCCAAAACACTCGCCCATCTGGGTCAACACACACACACACACACACACACACACACACCTGCCTATTCCTAAAGTACACAACTATCTATGAAGAGAAATGGTATAAAATACCCACACCACGGAAAAAGAACACTCATTTTACATACTGAGAGTCCGTGATTCCATCCCCAGCAAACACCTGGTGTGGTTTTTAGTACTAAAATTCTTGCCTACTTTACTGATTGTGTCCTCGCTGGTATTCTTTATAACCAGGTAGAACAGTGCTTTTAATAGTACCTGTGTTCGTAATACCTACCCCATAACACACCCATCTATGTCAAAATACACCCATCTACCCCCAAAACACCCCACCAACCTACCCCAAATAAAACACCGCAACGCCCTGCGGAAAGAAAACGCATAGCGCACATCACCGGGTAAAAATACACAGCGACTCTTACACCGCAAAGAAGAAAAAATTTGTGGCTGGTCTTCGACTCAATTACCAGAGCCTGGCTGGAAACACACTCGCCTCTAATAATAACCATCGCTAGAGGCAATTCCTCCTTTTACGCCACAAAATGGAAGGCAGTGGTTATTTTATATAGCGGCTTTTAAGGAGAGAATGCGAAAAAAAGGAGAAGAACCAAAATTGGATTGCTTGTCCCATTTCAAAATGAGCGGCCGTCTCTCCTTGTCTGTGCTGGACGGACGACGGAGACCACAGTCACGCTGGAATCCAAACTGTTTTGATTTCTGGGGAGGTACTGGAATCCCAAATTTCTTCAGTCTGGGGAAAGTACTGGAATCCAAAATGTCCAGATTAATTCAGTCTCCCCCACCGCCTTCCCTCCCCTCCTCCTTCCCTCCATTTCCCTCCCTCCCTCCATCGTTTCTTCCATCTCCTTCCCTCCCGCGTCACACATGTCAGTCAATACACAAAGTAGCAGTCAATACAACACAACAGGTGTGTGTGTGTGTGTGTGTGTGTGTGTGTGTGTGTGTGTGTGTGTGTGTGTGTGTGTGTGTGTGTGTGTGTGTGTGTGTGTGTGTGTGTGTGTGTGTGTGTGAATCCGTCACTTTAGCTGTCACTGCAGTCAAACTTTTTGTGAGGCTGTCACTGTGTATGGGGGGGGATGGGGGGAAATTAACCACACAGAGCACGACTTCCTGGTTCTGAATCTTCAAGTGCATACGACTTTATAAGGATATTAGAGCCAGGCACTGAGATGAATTTGGGCAGCATATTTAAACCATGTAGAGAGAGAGAGAGAGAGAGAGAGAGAGAGAGAGAGAGAGAGAGAGAGAGAGAGAGAGAGAGAGAGAGAGAGAGAGAGAGAGAGAAAATCTTATAGTGACGTTTCGGGCCTGCCAAACCACAAGTGTCAAATCACAAGTGAATTTTTTCAGCCACAGTATTGTAACTTCCCATTCTTCATGTTTTTCATAATCAAACTTAGCTGTGTAGGTTTTGAAGACAGAATAACGCAGGATGGTTGGTGGGAACTGTAATGGTAAGATTTTTGTCAAGTTACAAATGAGTGTAGCACTGCAGATATATGGGAGTAAGTTCAAGATATACCCAGTGAAAAGCAGGGGTGCAATAGGCAAAATAAGGGAACACTGTATCAACATCCGTGGCCCCAGACTATTTAACATCTTACCAGAAGATCTCACAAACACTGCTGGGCAAGTGTAGAAGTCTTCAAGAGGAAGTTGGACAAGTATTTTCACCAGGTGCCAAATCAACCAGGCTATTATGGAAATGTGGGGCAGCGGGACAGGAGCAGCAACAACAGCCTGGTTGACCAGGCAAGCACCAGACAAGCCTGGCCCAAGGCCGGGCTCCAAGAGTAGAAAAACTCTCGAAACTCATCTAAAGTATATAAACGGTGAGGAATATTCTATAAGTCTACGGATCTATATTTCCAGAGTTCACTGTCGAATAATAATAATAATAATAATAATAATAATAATAATAATGCCGCCGCCAACACCACCACATCACCACCACACCACAACCACATCACTACAACCATCACCACCACCAACATTCATCTCGCCAAGTTTCACATAAACAAAAGCTCCTGATTCTGCTGCTCAAAACAAAACACACACACTTAAAATTTGCACTCGTGCTTCACACTTTTAAAACGTCGGAGGGAAAAATAACTGAGGTACGAGGGAAGGAGGGAGGGAGGGAGGGAAGGAGGGAGGGAGGGAAGGAGGGAGGGAAGGAGGGTGGGAAGGAGGGAGGGAGGGAAGGAGGGAAGGAGGGAGGGAGGGAAGGAGGGAAGGAAGGTGAAACTGCTTACTTGTCTTTCTCCTGAGTGGCGCTGCTCATCAATATTTTACTGGGGTAATGCTTACTGAAGACTTGTGTAAGAGCAGGTGCCAGCCACCCAGCAGGTGCTGAGCAGGTGTCAGCCACCCAGCAGGTGCTGAGCAGGTGCCAGCCACCCAGCAGGTGCTGAGCAGGTGCCAGCCACCCAGCAGGTGCTGAGCAGGTGCCAGCCACCCAGCAGGTGCTGAGCAGGTGCCAGCCACCCAGCAGGTGCTGAGCAGGTGCCAGCCACCCAGCAGGTGCTGAGCAGGTGCCAGCCACCCAGCAGGTGCTGAGCAGGTGCCAGCCACCCAGCAGGTGCTGAGCAGGTGCCAGCCACCCAGCAGGTGCTGAGGAGGAGCCAGCCACCCAGCAGGTGCTGAGGAGGAGACCAAGTGAAGTGAGGAGGTATGTTATAGTTGATTTAAGTTTATTGACAAGAGGATAATTAACAACCTAAATCAATAAGAGGTTCCCTGCCTTGGTCTTGACCTGGTGCAGATGGTACAAAACTAGACAAGTATTCAGGTTTGACCTCCTGGTCTTAGTTTCAGGCCGGTGGTACAAGAGGAGACAAGAAGGCAGGTTAGATCTCCTGGTCTTAGTTTCAGGCCGGTGGTACAAGAGGAGACAAGAAGGCAGGTTAGATCTCCTGGTCTTAGTTTCAGGCCGGTGGTACAAGAGGAGACAAGAAGGCAGGTTAGATCTCCTGGTCTTAACCTCGAGTAGGTGGTATTAGAGGAGACAGGTGGTGGTTTCCGCTCACTTTCCGCAATTCTTTCCTATCACATGCCGGCCACATCTTCCGTTAGGTTGAGGGAAAAGGAAGATTCGATAACCAGGCGGATTCGATTTCCGGGTGCTCTCCGGAAAGGAAATGTGCTGCAAATCGCATGAGAGAAATCAACACAGACTTTGCGAGGATGGTCTAGGCAGGCGGCCTGGTCTGGGACCGGAACACAAGGGCGTTGACCATCATAAATATGCTTCAGGTGCCACTGGAGCCCCTAGCTCCATTAGGTTTCTGTATTAGACAAAAAATCTGCTGGACAGGCGAAACATCTCACGAGTATAAATACCCAGGTGTTGTACATGTGTCGTAACTGTGAAGATGGGTATTTAACTTACTGGCAAACAGAATTTAAAGAGTACAAAAAAAAGTGAAATCAGTGGCTGCTACAGTGAAAAAGCTGTCCCGCAAGGCACGGTACTCGCCCCACTTCTCTTTCAAATTCTCATTTCTGATATAGACAGGGCCATAAATCATAGCAGACGATGCTAGAATCTGTATGAAAGTGGCATTCATAGGAAACACAGCGAGCCTCCAAGCTGATGTAAATCAAGTTTTCCAGTGGACTACTGACAACATGATGTTCAAGGAGGATAAATTTCAGTTACTGTGTCACGGAAGAATGGAGGAAGTGAGAGCAAGATCAGAGCATAAGACAAACTCAAACCACTAAAAAGAATTAAGTCAAATGTGAGAGAACTGGGAGTGATAATGTCAGACCTCAAGTTCAAGGAGTATAACAATGTTATCATCGCAACTGCAAGAAAAACGATAGGTTGTATAACTAGAGTCGTCAAAACAAGAGATGCCAAGCGAATGATGACACTCTTCAGGTTACTTGTTCACTCTAAGCTGGAATATTGCTGTGTACTAACGACCTACTTTAAGGCAGGCGAAACTGCTGAGCTGGAAACCGTACAGAGAACCTTCACAGCTCGTATTAACTCAGTCAAGCACCTAAATTACTGGGAACGCTTGAAGTCAGGGACTGCTGACAATCATTCAGTAATCTTTTAGTGTATTCGTTGCACCTCTGCTTTTTAGTGGAGGTATTTTGCACCGTCTGGTTTGGAGCCAGCCCTTTCAGAACCAACAAGGTGTAAATTATGATGTACCTTTCTAGCCCACGTTCAAAGGAATACAACTGAAGATTATTATTATAATCAAAAAGAAGCGCTAAGCCACAAGGGCTATACAGCAATACAACTGAAGAGACTTAAAGCTTTCCCACTTGTTCAGATGCTTGATGCAGCAGCAGCAGTAATGATATAATCAGGAGTTATGACTACAGCGACGGGTGAACTATTAGTAGGGCAGCAGGTATACGGGGCCTAGAGCTAAGACTAGGCCCCTGTAACCGGATGTAGGTGCGTAGTACACACACACACACACACACACACACACACACACACACACACACACACACACTTTCCCCTAGCTTGATAGTAAGTTGTCAAGGTATGCAAATATTCCACTAAAATAACTCTCAATGGACAGAAACACACGAGAAGAGGAGGAGGAGAGGGTGGAGGAGGAGAGGGTGGAGGAGGAGAGGGTGGAGGAGGAGAGGGTGGAGGAGGAGAGGGTGGAGGAGAAGAGGGAGGAGGAGGAGAGGGAGGAGGAGGAGAGGGAGGAGGAGGAGAGGGAGGAGGAGGAGAGGGAGGAGGAGGAGAGGGTGGAGGAGGAGTGGGAGGAGGAGGAGAGGGTGGAGGAGGAGAGGGAGGAGGAGGAGAGGGTGGAGGAGGAGAGGGAGGAGGAGGAGAGGGAGGAGGAGGAGAGGGAGGAGGAGGAGAGGGAGGAGGAGGAGAGGGAGGAGGAGGAGAGGGAGGAGGAGGAGAGGGAGGAGGAGGAGAGGGAGGAGGAGGAGAGGGAGGAGGAGGAGAGGGAGGAGGAGGAGAGGGTGGAGGAGGAGAGGGGTGGAGGAGGAGAGGGTGGAGGAGGAGAGGGTGGAGGAGGAGAGGGAGGAGGAGGAGAGGGAGGAGGAGGAGAGGGTGGAGGAGGAGAGGGTGGAGGAGGAGAGGGTGGAGGAGGAGAGGGTGGAGGAGGAGAGGGAGGAGGAGGAGAGGGAGGAGGAGGAGAGGGAGGAGGAGGAGAGGGAGGAGGAGGAGAGGGAGGAGGAGGTGAGTGAGGAGGAAGAGGGGAGGGAAAAGGAAGGGGGAGGATATGAGAGGAGGAACGGGTGAAGATGGAGGTAGAATGAGCTAAGGTTGAGGTGGGTGGAAGTGGAGTGGATGGAGGTGGAGTTGTCACGCCATGTAACCAGTTGTCACTCCATGTAACCAGTTGTCACGCCATATAACCAGTTGTCACGCCATATAACCAGTTGTCACGCCATGTGACCAGTTGTCACGCCATGTGACCAGTTGTCACGCCATGTGACCAGTTGTCACGCCATGTGACCAGTTGTCACGCCATGTGACCAGTTGTCACGCCATGTGACCAGTTGTCACGCCATGTGACCAGTTGTCACGCCATGTGACCAGTTGTCACGCCATGTGACCAGTTGTCACGCCATGTGACCAGTTGTCACGCCATGTGACCAGTTGTCACGCCATGTGACCAGTTGTCACGCCATGTGACCAGTTGTCACGCCATGTGACCAGTTGTCACGCCATGTGACCAGTTGTCACGCCATGTGACCAGTTGTCACGCCATGTGACCAGTTGTCACGCCATATAACCATAAGTGGGGCAAGTACTGTGCCTTGGGGAACAGCCTCTGACTTCACTATATTTCTCTCAGGGTTTATTCTTTAAAAATATAAATATCCACTTGTTCACTTTTAAAGTTACTCATTTTGCATGTATTTTGTCCGCAATCGCATCATGATCTCACTTGTCAAAAGCTTTTGCAAAATCATCTTTCAATTCAAGTGAAGAAGCCTGTTGTACAAGTCTTACTTATTTAACGAAATCGTAATGACACGATTGCAAACAAACCATACCACGGGCGGGACTTGAACCCGCGGTCAGAGAGACACACTGACCGCGGGTTCAAGTCCCGCCCGTGCTATGGTTTTTTTTTTATCTACTTGTCGGTACTGTATACCATTAATATTGCAAGTGTTCTAGCTAACACAGTAGCGCTGCTGACTACCCTACACGTGTATCTCTCAACGTAACTACACCCACTCAACGTTAACTCCAGTTTAGCCTGACCCGGCCTCGCCTGGTCCGGTCTAGCCTGACCCGCTGACCCAGTAGCCAAAACATTGACATACTGAGATTAGTGGGTAGCATCAATGAACACGTGTTATCCCCTCAATAGACGGACCTCGAACTGCCTTCCATAACTCCTGCTCTCTCTCCCTCAGCGACTCAAATCATTCACAGCCCCAAAATTATTAAGTACCCCCCCCCCCAAAAAAAAAAAAAAAAAAATATATATATATATATACATTTACCAATAGTAAATAAACTCACTATATGATGAAATAAAAAGTAGAAAATACCAATGTGTATTAATGTACATTATTGACTCCTCAAGGCGCTATAACTTGTCATTAAGTTACATTTATAACATTAATAATTACATAACTACAAGGCAGAAACTACAGGGTACTAAATCATTCAGGAAAAAGCATGACCTCTCTCACTGCCTCAGACAATTCATTATTTAATAACCAGTATTCCCTGGCAGTCACTTTCCATCATGACATATACATCGCATCAGAAAAAATTCTCAACACTTGTATCACACACCTTCAGAGAGCCTAGGAACACAATACTCTAACAACTGCTGCTGACTAACAGGTGTTGCAAATGACTGTCATTGAAGTTAGTCTTTGTAAATTATATAAGACTCCATACCTTTCTCAAGTCCACCATACCCTGCCTACCATTACATTAATGCTACACACAGCTAACATGTAGATGAATTACACATGTGAAACACTTGGGTATCTTCAGTGATGAACTCAATACCTGTCTAGACTGAGGGACTGATCACCTCAGACTACTGCTTCACGTCTTCCACCGTCTCTATACTGGATTGACAAGTCCACTGATTGGAGAAACGACTGTACAATAAACATACCCAAGTGTTGCACATGTGTTTACAATCCATCCAAGAACATACTGCACACAAGACTAACTCCTCACGCCTAAGACAGTAACGATAAGAAAAAAAAAACGTAACAATGCAATGCTAATCACCAGGTAAGTGTGAGCCCGAAATAAAAAATTAGAGGTAGGTCTATATATTTCTGATCTACGCCAGGGATGATAGTCACATTAGCCTCCTCCAGCACCCAATACACAACCCGGAGTTAACATCTCATTAATGTCAGGTCACGAACGTGGGCAGGCGTCCCAGGTGCTGCTGCTTCCCACCTCCACACTCGTTAGTAACCTCAGGTGTGTGGTGCCAGGTGTGGAAGTGAGGCCAGTGTAGTCCCAGTGTGGCAAAGGTGAGAGATAAAGTGTGACTATAATGCCAATAAGTGGCTCAGCTTGTTTTCTAAGGTGGAATTTGTTTTTCAAGAAAAACAAAAGACAGTGTGGCTTGTTTATTTTTCTATCTATGGTTTGTGTGGTTTTCAAGGTGTGGATTGTGTGCTTTTCAAGGTGTGGCTGATGTGCTTTCAAGGTGTGGCTTATGTGCTTTCAAGGTGTGGCTTATGTGCTTTCAAGGTGTGGTTTGACGTTGCGTGATAACGAACAATCACAATCACTGAGGGCCTACTGGCCCATGGATGAAAGGACACAAATGGACACACTCAGGACATCTTAACTGGATTTTCCATACGTGTCCAAGAAGGAACTTTTCCACACGTGTCCAAGAACGGCAACATGCGTGTAGTCGGGACAACATCAGCAACAAAGAAATGATCTATACAGAATCCAACAGAAAAAGGCGCCAGTGTGTTCAATCAACCTTAAGTCAGCTTTCAACACCACACAAATAACTCGCACACACACAAGACCGTAACTTATGACGACGTTTCGGTCCGAATTGGACCATTTACTAGTGAGAAACGTCGTTATAAGTTTGTTTCTTGTGTGCGGGTTATCCGTGTAATGTTCCAGTCACGGTATTGTACCTATTTACTCTAACTTCGAACACCGTGAAACAAAGGGCTGGTAAATACATTATGTCAACTACCCATGTAAACATACCACTGACTCCTTGCTGACACCTGACACGGATATTAAATGACCCCGACACCTTCACCTGGTCTTCCCCGGTGACCTGTTTACTCCACTATACATAATTCTCTTGTATCATTCAGAGTGACGATGGTCCAGGACCGAAACGTATTCAGTTAGTACATCTCGAGTGTATGAACTTGAGTTCTTTCATATATATTTTCTACCTAATGACCAAGGCTAGTAAGTAGAGGGGTACCTATTTAACCTGACGTTAATGGGTTTTCTAAATAGTAGTATGTCAATGATGTCAGCTAGGCCTGTATACCTTTTGTATTTACTTGTATAAATAAAGATTATTATTATGCCGAGTGTCGCCGGTGCATGATCATACATCTGCCAGGTGCATGATCATACACCTGCCACGGGCATGATCATACACCTGCCACGGGCATGATCATACAGCTGGTTGGTGTATTCTTCGTGGTGTATTAACGCCGAGAGGTTACTCTAGTCTCAATTTAAAGGATTAAAGGATTCTTGACTGGTGGTGAACAGGTTACATGTTGACTTTTAATGAGCCTCGTGTAGTAGGTAAACACCAGTAACCAGTCAACCTTCCGTATAGTAATTTTTAATTCGCTTTCACATGAAGAACCTTCCCAATATTATTTGTGGGAGAGATGGAACCTTAGGGTGAGAGAGAGAGAGAGAGAGAGAGAGAGAGAGAGAGAGAGAGAGAGAGAGACCTTTACTCATTTATACACTGCTGGTCCTTGTTCTTATTCTCGTTCTCTCTCTCTCACGTTGCAAACACCGTGATCCTCAAAAAACTGTTATTTCCTTCTTGAAATACGACCTAAATTGTAGGCATGTCGCAGGCAGTCCATGCCATAGGCCCTTCATATATTACTTTCATGCACACAAATGCTGCCTACATCAACGGTGCCCTATTCTCAATGTCCTCATCAATTCAACGATCCCTTCATGGGATGGACCATCCTGAGATATGGGAACGCCCACCCCAGATTAACTACACCTCTGCTGGAACCAAGCTTTTAAAGCTGCCCTTTCAACTGAACCCTTGATGGAATGTTTGACGATATCCTCAGCACTGTAGCTACTGAACCCATAGTGGAATGTTTGACGATATCCTCAGCACTGTAGCTACTGAACCCATAGTGGAATGTTTGACGATATCCTCAGCACTGTAGCTACTGAACCCATAGTGGAATGTGACGATATCCTCAGCACTGTAGCTACTGAACCCATAGTGGAATGTGACGATATCCTCAGCACTGTAGCTACTGAACCCATAGTGGAATGTGACGATATCCTCAGCACTGTAGCTACTGAACCCATAGTGGAATGTGACGATATCCTCAGCACTGTAGCTACTGAACCCATAGTGGAATGTGACGATATCCTCAGCACTGTACTCGTGTCTCCCAACTCAGGCTGACACATGCACCTTCAAGTATGAAACAGCATCCTGTGTGATGGAATATGACAAGGAAAATAACTAGTTTATGTGATTTAGACGTGCCTAGCATGGGTCAGTAGGCCTGCTGCAGTGCTCCTTTATGTTCCCACTGTGTGTAGTATAGTATGTGGTGGCCACACACTGCAGGTGTTCCTACGGTGTTCCTACAGTGTTACTGTAGTATACAATATGGTAGCTACACACTGCGGGCGTACCTACAGTGTTACTGTAGTATACAAGAACGTAACTTAACACTGCGGGTGTACCCAACTGTGTTAAAAAAAAAAAATCTCCCCCTCACTTCCCCTCACCCCCCCCCCCATCTCGTCTCATCCCATTCATTACCACTCCCTCTTTCCAGCTCCTCCCCTCTCATCTCCCTCACTGTCAGCTGCGCAAATCCCAGATATTTTTATCTAGTGGTCATCATCCCCCTCCCCCCTATCTTCCACCCCTGTCCCCTATTTCCTTACCCATGACCCTCCATAAAACCCCTTTTCCTCAACCCTCCAGCCCCTTCTATCCCACCCCTTTACGCAGCTCCAACCCGTCAGGCTTCCCACCCTGCCCCTCCCACAACCCTCTCTCACAGTCTTTTAATAAGTTTATTTAGGTACAGGTACATATATTATCCTAATGATATCAATTGTAAGGCATACTCGGGAATTTATATATAAAAAGAATTGTTTACACACTTCTTAGTTACTCTTGACGAGGTCGGTTCCAGGGTATGGTGAGCCTGGTCACCTGATGTTCCTGTAATGTTTGTACCCTGACCTGGCTCTGCTGCACGAGCTGTATACCAACATGTCTCGGGGACTTTCCATTATCTGTTATTTTCAATTTACTCTTCTACCTTTTTCGTTATGCTAAGTAATTAATTTCTTCATCTCTTTCTCTATTTCCATGTTTCATATTTTAATTTCGTCATCGTCACAGTGTTAAATCGCCAGTTGTATTTGTATGTTGTATGCGAGGCAGACTGTATCTGTCACCTTCTGTCCAGCACCTCTGGGTTATGTTGCTCATCATGGCCTCTCTCCACAATGCTGGACTTCACTGTCTTCCTCATAATATGTCCTTAATAAGGATTCTCGTGAATTTATAATTCCCTTTTCTCCTCTTCCATAAATCAACTTCATATCCTTCCCATCTTTATCCCAATTCTTCAACCCCACTAATACTTGATGGTATTGTACTATAACAAACTTCTATAGCTTCTTCAAAGTCCATCTCTTTCATATTCAGTTCATTCAGGTTGATAATTAATAATAATTAATAATAATAATTATTACCAGAAAGATCATTCAGGTTGAAAACACAGGTTACGTCTGTCAGGTTCACAATTTCTCACCAGTTTGAACTTCATCTATCAGACATCTCACGCTTGTTTCCAGTACTCTTAGTCTATTTTGTGCTTAAAATTCCTAACAACTGGGAGTCTTACATTAGTGATATTTGCTGCCATGGAAACCTTCTCGATGAGAGTTCCCACGACCTTTTTATTGTTATATTCTTGCTTAGATTTTTTTATGTAATTTGGTAGGTTAGTGTACATTGCTGCGAGAACTACACTGGAACCTCCAGTGACTACATTGTGTTATGTGGTCTGTGAATCCTTCACAGACTGGAAAGTATCTCCTCAAGCCTCCACAGTTTCCTGACTAAAAAGGCTACTTCTCTACTTTCCTTCACTTTGTTTTATTATGTGGTAGTAACTGAGAAAGTTTGAGTATATCATTCTTGATTAATAAAGCTGCTACTTCTCTCTCGTCTTATAATGTTTCAATAACTGAGAAAGTGTATTATTCTTGAAGTTACCTTCTTGTGAGACTACATCTGCTTCCTCCTCTTGTACTATTACCTTGACTTCACCAGCCTTGTTTAGAAATCCATTACCATCTGTGTACGTGACACTGAAGTCCACTTCGTTTTGCCTATTTCAGTGTGGGACTAAACGCTTGTTGCTTGAGGGATGGGGAGGGCTGGGGATGGGTTCCCCATGCTAGGTGGTTATGACAGACCCCTGAAGTTCCTGGTGAAAATACTGAAATCTGAATTATTGATGGGATTGTTGCTTTCACACATTACTGTGAGGACAAGAGGATAACGAGGGTGAGTCAGAAGGGTGGCGAGGGTGAGTCAGGTGTGCGTGTTATAAGGGGTAACGGGAGGCTGAAGTCAACATTGTACAGCTGTTTAAAGTACCAGCTGTGATGTCACTAGCAACTCTGCGTGTACACTCTCCCAATTTAACTCTAGAGATGGGTTTGCGGGAGTAGCTAGCTCTTGGCCCCACCAATTATCTTCGCTTACGAAGATAATTGGTGGGACCAGGCTGTCATAACTATTCTGAAAACTATGAATGAAATCTGCCTACCTACCTCACGTCTACGTGGCAGGTGTTCCAGGGGTCAACGCCCCCGGGGCCCAGTCCTTGACCAGACCCACATCACTTAAACACTTGTCACACGCAACTACCACCCTAAACCCAACAAATACACTGACATCACTATAACATCACAGAGTCCTGGGATGTTATCTTTTAGCTCCTGGATCCCGGACATCGTCCCATCTCTAGTTATTACGAAATTCATAAAACCTTGTACTGCTGTGAAGGTTCTATTAGCCATTACAGTGGCACAACTGTGAATTTCGCATTACGTAACAGCACACTGCTGATGTACACAACCCTTCACCACACTCCCTCACCACCACCGTTACCCCTTCTTAACCATTCAGCTCATGCGTGCCCCCTCAACCTCTCCCCTACCTCTCTAAGTCTACTTTAACTGCCGTGGAAGAAGAATGGAAGACGAATCGACGGCAGTTACGCTTCCTGGGGGAGGATGGGCGAGTCTTCTGGTGTTACTGTGGAGGTACAATGTTGGAAAGGTCGTCTTGGGAGACAGGAAGGTCGTCTTACAGGAGTGTGGTTCTTGTAGCACGGGGTCGTCCTGCAGGAGTGGAGGATCGTCTTGGAGGTGTGTGGGGTCTTGCAGGAGTGGGGGTCTTTCTGCAGGAGTCGAGGATCGTCTTGGAGGTGTGTGGGGTCTTGGAGAAGTGGGAGTCTTGGAGAGTAGGGGTCGTGCAGGAGGTAGGCTCTTGTGTAAGTCGGGGGGGGGGTACTGTTTGGTGACCCGGTGGCCTGGTGACTAAAGCTCCCGCTTCACACACGGAAGGCCCGGGTTCAATTCCCGGCGGGTGGAAACATTTCGACACGTTTCCTTACACCTGTTGTCCTGTTCCCCTAGCAGCAAATAGGTACCTGGGTGTTAGTCGACTGGTGTCCCCCAGGATGCGACCCACAAGATTAAGGACCCCAATGGAAATAGACAGCCCTCGATGACGCACTGACTTTCTTGGGTTATCCTGGGTGGCTAACCTTCCGGGGTTAAAAATCCGAACGAAATCTTATCTTATCTTACTGTTAGTAGTGATGATGCAGGGAGGGTAGTTAAGGCAGTGGTGATGGTGGTAGTGGTGGTGTTTGGTGAAGGGGTCTGAGGTTGTTGACGGTAGTGTTGAGGGTGGAGGTGATAGAGGTGGTGTTGACGGTTGTGACTAATAGTTGTGATAAATGTATTAACTGAAGTGGTGATAGTGGTAATTGTGGTGTCAAGGAAAGGTTGAGACATGTGTGGTCAGGTGTGGCTGTGTGTGTGAGAGGGAAGGTGACGTGACAATGTTGGAGGGTGGTAGTTGTACACACACACACACACACACACACACACACACACACACACACACACACACACACACACACACACACACACACACACACACACACACACACACGTGGTACGTGAAGAGGCATCACAGTGGGCGCCTGTGACGAGCGGGGTCCCACAGGGGTCAGTTCTAGGACCAGTGCTATTTTTGATATATGCGAACGACATGATGGAAGGAATAGACTCTTAAGTGTCCCTATTCGCAGATGATGTGAAGTTGACGAGAAGAATTAAATCGGATGAGGATGAGGCAGGACTGCAAAGAGACCTGGACAGGCTGGACATGTGGTTCAGAAACTGGCTTCTCGAATTCAACCCTGCCAAATGCGAAGTCATGAAGATTGGGGAGGGGCAAAGAAGACCGCAGACAGAGTATAGGCTAGGTGGACAAAGACTACAGACCTCACTCAGGGAGAAAGACCTTGGAGTGACCATAACACCGAGCACGTTACCGGAGGCACACATCAACCAAATAGATGAATGGTTCAGAGAACCGACATGTTGATAAATTAGACACACATATAAAGATACCCAAGAGTTGCACATGTTTCTAATTTATCAACATGTCGGTTCTCTGAACCATTCATCTACAAACCTGTCAGACACTGCAACTTCTTGCGATCTTAATACTTGGGAATTCTTCGCTTGCCTAATTCTTGGGCACGACCTACTTCAACATTGAACAAATGTTACACGACCTATGACTTCTGCACCTCTCCTGCCAACGGTTTATAAGCTCCTTCTCAGCACGTATGCCGTATTCTATTCAAGATTGATGGACTGACCACATTGAGGGACTGATTACCTCATTCTCCTCCTGTTCTTCAAGATTCTCCTTTGTATGGACTGATGAAGCCACTGTGTGGCGAAACGTTTCCTCAATAAAGATACCCAAGAGTTGCACATGTGTCTAATTTATCATCAACCAAATAACTGCTGCAGCATACGGGCGCCTGGCAAACCTGAGAATAGCGTTCCGATACCTAAACAAGGAATCGTTCAAGACACTGTACACTGTGTATGTTAGGCCCATACTAGAGTATGCAGCACCAGTCTGGAAGCCACACCTGGTCAAGCACGTCAAGAAGTTTGAGAAAGTACAAAGGTTTGCAACAAGGCTAGTCCCAGAGCTCAGGGGAATGTCGTACGAGGAAAGGTTGAGGGAAATCGGACTGACGACACTGGAGGACAGAAGGGTCAGGGGAGACATGATAACGACATACAATATACTGCGGGGAATAGACAAGGTGGACAGAGATAGGATGTTCCAGAGAGGGGACACAGAAACAAGGGGTCACAACTGGAAGTTGAAGACTCAGACGAGTCACAGGGACGTTAGGAAGTATTTCTTCAGAGTCTCGTCAGGAAGTGGAATAGCCTAGCAAGTGAAGTAGTGGAGGTAGGAACCATACATAGTTTTAAGAAGAGGTATGACAAATCTCAGGAAGCAGAGAGGGAGAGGACCTAGTAGCGATCAGTGAAGAGGCGGGGCCAGGAGCCGAGTCTCGACCCCTGCAACCACAATTAGGCGAGTGTACACACACACACACACACACACACACACACACACACACACACACACACACCACCAAAGGGAAGGGAGGAGTGGGTGGAGGGTGGTAGACTAGCGGTGTGGGGGGATACACACACGCTCCCCAGGGGAGCAAGGGGGGTTGATTTAGGGTACACTCAAAACTTCCCAGACCGTAGGGAGCTGAATTTGTTAGTGTGGGTGGGAGAGAGAGAGAGAGAGAGAGAGAGAGAGAGAGAGAGAGAGAGAGAGAGAGAGAGAGAGAGAGAGAGAGAGAGAGGGAAGGGGAGTTGGATTAGAGGGAGTGAGAGTTAATTTAGGGAGGACATAGAATAAGTGAGAGTATGAGGGATGGGAGTGTAAACGACGATATGACACACACTTCACGAAGTGGAATAATCTGGGAAGTGATGTAGTTGAGGCAGGATCCATACATATCTTTAAGAAGAGGTATGATAAGGCTCATGGTGCAGGAAGAGTGACCTAGTAGCGACCAGTGAAGAGGTGGGGCCAGGAGCTGTGAATCGACCCCTGTAACCACAAATAGGTGATTACAAATAGGCGAGTACGTATACACACACACACTAACCAGGAAGCAACGTTGTCGGCGATTATGATGCAGGGCCAGGAGCTGAAACTCGACTCCGCGAACACAATTCGGTGAAGTTTGCATTGTTGAAAATACCGACAAGTTGAAGAAGGTAACAGCCGTAGTAGTGACACGAAGATGATTTAATCAGTGCATCAGCCTTGGAGATATTGAGGTGGTCAGTCCCTCAGCCTGGAGAAGAGTTCAGCTCCATGGAACACTTACATGTTACGTAGTGATGTCTCCATCCCTCACTGTCTACACTGACAGGTTAAGATGGCTCCTAGTAACCAAATCACGGATATTTTATCACTTCACTCACACATGGGGACCGTTTTAAGTAGTAGTTTACTGGTCCGTCACTGGAGAAACTCAAGTATGTTGCTGCGACTGAAGAACTAGCCTTATATTATTACTACAACAATGGTGATCTACCGGCTACCTTTACTCCTTGTTCTACTCTGCGACCTTGAACAACAGTGCTGCACTGCCTCAGTCTTGTCGTAAACAAGCTATGCATTTGGCTCACAATAGTCGTCTGGGTGAACATCTTGGTGCGAGACTGAGCAAATTAGCTAATAACTTGACATGACCAAAGATGAACGATCAGTGACCTCACAAGTTAGTGACATGTCAGGTGATTAACGAATAAAATCAGTATAAAAAAAAACAGCCATCCCTAAATATACCTGCCTTTGGAGACCCATTTTCTCGACACACACACACACACACACACACACACACACACACACACACACACACACACACACACACACACACACACACACACACACACACACACACACACACATATATATATATTTCTTCAACATGTGTGTTTGTGGGCACGGTAGTGCAAGGTAATGTATACTAAGGTGGAGGTTATGATGTGAAATCACTCCAAGGTGAATGATCTTTGCTAGTGCTTTCACCTTCACCGACATGCACCTCACCTTACATTCTTGCTGCTGACCGCCTCTACTCCAGCACTGTACACTGAACCCAAACTCTTACGATGGCTCCTGTTTACCTGGCACTTACGGCGCAGAGGTAGCCAGCATACTGAGTGCTGCCTGCATAAACCAAACAGGAGCACATAAACCACACAAGAGCAACAACATTTTTCACACAGTCAAGAAATCATACCACTGCATTCTGGGAGTATGGGACATCAGAAACCTGGTTCTGGATGCACACTCTAGGAAGTGACACACAACAGACCCCTGGCTGTCTTCAAGAAGGCACAGGACAGGCACCTAAAGTCAGTACCTGACCAGCCGGGCTGTGGTCCGTATGTCAGTTAACGTGCGGCCAGCAGTAACAGCCTGATTGATCAGACCCTGATCCCCCAAAGGCCTGGTCTCAGACCGGGCCGCGGAGGCGCTGACCCCCCCGAAGCCCTCTCCAGGTATACGGCCTCTGTATAAACTTTCCTGTGACAGTGTCATGGGGTTGGGTCGTGATATGATCAAAAAAAAATTGTATACAAACTACAAATATCATTTATATACTATTATTATGTAAACAATACGATTTAATTTTATTCTGTGCACAAAACAATGCAATCTAATACCCAGTTATTATTTATTCACTGCAGGAATTTAATGGCAATGCTGGTTGTGTTTGTGTAAAGTTAGGTTTCTAGGCGTGAGGTAGGTCACCGTGGGTCAGTGTCAGTGTAAATGACTACATCTCAGCTGGATCAATGACCTCAAGATGCGAGGTCAAATCAGCGTTGGTGTTCTCACCCACAAAATACAGACAGGCATGTTTCTTACTCCTTACCTATCGATCCAGGTGGCGGGACCTCACCTGAACCTATACTATCTTCCTTAATGTTTGGGATAGTTACGTGTAAACTTGTAGTCATATAGGAACGATTTTTCGTTCACCTGTTCCCAACTTTCAGTGAAAGTCCTAGAAACCCTTTTGCAGCAGAGAGCCTCTTCACTAATACAGAGTTCAGTAGGCTGTAGTTGACGGTTCTGATAGGCTGTAATGCTACTCTGTCACCAGTACCCAGTGTGGTGCGTGGTGTGGGTCACACATCTCTCTGCTGGGAAGACTGTAATGGTCTTCCATTTCATTTAAGGTTATTTAATACTTGTGTATTACCGCTGGGTATCCTGGCATGTTACCTTGCTGTACCAAGTTTGGTACTAAGTTGAACATTAAAATGGTATAAAATACCGACAGGTTGTTAGGTAAGACACATATGCAACAGTTAGGTATCTTTATTTCGAAACGTTTCGCCTACACAGTAGGCTTCTTCAGTCGAGTACAGAAAAGTTGATAGAAGCAGAAGGACTGATTACATCGTCTTCAAGTCTCTTCTGCTTCTATCAACTTTCCTGTACTCGACTGAAGAAGCCTACTGTGTAGGCGAAACGTTTCGAAATAAAGATACCTAACTGTTGCATATGTGTCTTACCTGGTACTAAGTTCTACTGACTTAAAGTGTACTTGGGACTCTCCCGTTCCTATATGTTTATATCTACACTATCTCACATTTATCACTGTAGGCTACGGTATTTTCTGTTTAATGTTTACGTTATATTTCAATATATTACATACATTATATTTATATTTAAAAAGCAACCTTCAATATATATACTTGTTCTATAAACTTGTTTAAGTAAGAATTAGAGCTTTGTGTTTCATCATTTTAGATAATTCTCAGCTTGTTTTCCCCAGCACATACAATAAAAAAAAATTATATCTGCCTGGAGGGTATTCTGGAGATCAACGCCCCCGTGGCCTGGTTCACGACCAGGTCTCCTGGTGGATCAGGGCCTGGTGAACGAGGCTGTTACTGCTGCCCGCACGTATGCAAAGTGATTCAGAATTTCAGGATTCTGGATGCAGTTGGAAGGTTTATTTAAATCCTGTCATTTATTACAGCCCACAGACAGGCCTCTCGCTACGATGGTTACCTTGTACACTACACTGACACACGTTATTACGAATTTCGTAATATACCTTGTTCAATACGATAGTTGCACTGTGGGAATAAAAACTTGAGACGATGCAGTATACCTCCTGTAAAAAACGAAAAGAAGTGATGAGGAGAGAGAGAGAGAGAGAGGGAGAGAGAGAGAGAGAGAGAGAGAGAGAGAGAGAGAGAGAGAGAGAGAGAGAGAGAGAGAGAGAGAGAGAGAGAGAGAGAATGAATTAGGAAGGCAGATAAGGTTACTGAAGGAATACGAGGGTATTAACAGTTACCACAGTCTCACCAGCTCTGTGAAACCAAGGAGGGGAATTCATGAAGATTTTACTCTATACCCATAAGTGATTTCACTCTCAGAGTGCAGTGATAAACGCCGCTACCACATCAATAACTTGTACATGCCTACCTGGAGAATGTTTTCAGGGGTCAAAGCCCCCGCTGCCCGGTCCCGAGCTGTCTTCCTGTGGACAGCCTGACTAACCAGGCTGACTATAACCACGAGTATCAGGGAACACTTCACCTCACACAGTCAGTCATTCAAAGAGGAGAGCCACATTTGATTTAACTAATCATCTAATGATTTAAATTAATATTCGTTACAATATTCATTAGAAATGTTGTTCCAGATTACAATAATAAAATGGTAATAAAGTTGGTAGAATTACCGACAATATGTAAAGTAAAAGGACACAAGTGCAACTAATGTGACATTTATTGTGGCAACGTTTCGCTCTCCAGGAGCTTTATCAAGCCATTACGTAATGGCTTGATAAAGCTCCTGGAGAGCGAAACGTTGCCACAATAAATGTTACATTAGTTGCATTTGTGTCCTTTTACTTTACATACAATAATAAAATGCCTTATTTCTTTTCTTAGGGAATCATAAATTACAAGTAAAAATTCAAAGGCCTTTTAATTGTCATTGTATTTTAGAAATATATCAATAATAAAATATTAGCTTTTTTTCTCGTATTTTACGAGTGCGAAATTATTTAGAGAGAACAATACACATAACCTTAAGGTAATTCCATCACTCACACAAGTAAGCTTCAACATAAGCTGACAGGGTTCTTCAGAGCTCCTGGTGTTTAACACAGTAAGTCACAAACGGGACGTGAGATACACGTATGTCCACTTACAGCATCTTAAACGTATTTATCAAAGTAATGAAGCTGTGTCACAACAGAGAGTTTCTCAGATGTACCATGATGGGTTGAAGACGAACTGCTACAACAGTTGTGAGGGAGGAGGGGGTGACCTGACATAAGGTACGTCACGTGACATACACTAAGGCAGCTCGGGTTAACCACAGACTGCTTGTTACACACCTGCTACACAACTCTCCCCCTGTTACACCTAACCTAATATATTATATAATTTTACCATATACATTAATTTAACACGATTCCACTTGATAACTTTATAGGTGGCCCCAGATAATATTATACAGTTGGACTTCCTTATTAATAGTTAAAATAAGCAAATTTGCAATATGATAAGTGATACCGGCTCAATGTGGAAGGTGACCAGGCGTAACAATAATATATATATATATATATATATATATATATATATATATATATATATATATATATATATATATATATATATATATATATATATATATATATATATATATATATATATATTACGAACACACATGCATGAAGGACAGTAAGCTAGGAAGCTGATACACTGAAACAAGCATCGCCCTAAACCGTTGTGATTTTCAACAAAGAGCTGTGTGTAAAGTTCAGAAGGGAAAAAAAAACTTGTTCACATTAGATGAACTCAAGTTCAATATCAGTCGAACAGTGTTCCTACCCTCGTGGCCTCATATGTAAATGTTAATGCTTGTCAAGTGTCGAGATATCAGACCTGGTGGGCTGACGATCCTTACCCTGTGTGTGGACTGGATCATTACCCTGTGTGTGGATGATAGGATCCTTACCCTGTGTGTGGATGATAGGATCCTTACCCTGTGTGTGGATGATAGGATCCTTACCCTGTGTGTGGATGATAGGATCCTTACCCTGTGTGTGGACTGGATAATTACCCTGTGTGTGGATGATAGGATCCTTACCCTGTGTGTGGACTGGATCATTACCCTGTGTGTGGATGATTGGATCCTTACCCTGTGTGTGGACTGGATCATTACCCTGTGTGTGGATGATAGGATCCTTAATATACTATCCGTACACCAAAGTGTTGGTCACGGTGCAGGCGTCATGCTTTACGACTTAGTCAGCCAGGCTTTTGGTGCTCGCTAACTGCACACAAACAAAAGCACCAAAGCTTGGCTGATCAATATGTTGAAATCTTGTGTGTTGATGTTTTGAGTCGTGTGTTGAAGTCCCTCTTGACGCTCCTGACCTGGAAGGTGACCTGGGAGGTGATCTGAAAGGCGACCTGGGAGTTGACCTGGAAAGTGACCTGGAAGGCGACCTGGAAGGTGACATTACCTGCCTTCACTAAGTTTCCACTGTCTTTAAGCCATCTACAAACACTCAGACAGCCTCAAGCTAAACACACTGGAGTCACGGGGATCTCAGGAAGTATTTTGTTGAAGTGGTGGAAGCCAGTCCCCCACACACACAGTTTCAAGAGTAGGTATGACAGGGTTCGAAGAGGCCAGAAACCAGTAATGTCTATTCAAGCTTAAAGATGTGGAGCCAGGACTCGACCCCCCTGCAATAACAAATCAGTGAACACAATACAAGATTGCTCTCCACCTGTGTTGTCAAAGGTACCTTTGTATCCAAATGTACTTCAATGCTGCTCTACTCTTATGCTAACACAGGTGATACCACCGCCAGCAAGGTTACACAGGTACCACATATATACAATACCACAGGTGCTACCACCACCACCAAAGCCACACAGGTACCACATATATACAATACCACAGGTGCTACCACCACCACCAAAGCCACACAGGTACCACATATATACAATACCACAGGTGCTACCACCACCACGAAAGCCACACAGGTACCACATATATACAATACCACAGGTGCTACCACCACCACCAAAGCCACACAGGACCACATATATACAATACCACAGGTGCTACCACCACCACGAAAGCCACACAGGTGCCACATATATACAATACCACAGGTGCTACCACCACCACCAAAGCCACACAGGTACCACATATATACAATACCACAGGTGCTACCACCACCACCAAAGCCACACAGGTACCACATAAATACAATACCACAGGTGCTACCACCACCACCAAAGCCACACAGGTACCACATATATACAATACCACAGGTGCTACCACCAATACCAAAGCCACACAGGTACCACATATATACAATACCACATGTGATACCACCTTCAGCAAAGCTACACAGGTACCACATATATACAATACCACATGTGATACCACCTTCAGCAAAGCCACACAGGTACCACATATATACAATACCACATGTGATACCACCTTCAGCAAAGCTACACAGGTGCCACATGTACGTTACCACAGGTGTTGCCGGTGTACACGACAGCGTTGCACCGTACCTGTGGAGAAAACAAACCTCTGAGTTACTGCCTTCTATCCTTAGTTATATAAACAACTGTAAATACACATTATCATTTATATAAACCACTGTAGATATACACTTCCATCTAGATATGGATCAAATATGATCATTATCCCTTAGCCTCCAGGCACTGCATGACTCCTACGTGTTTAGTGCTTACTCAACAATAATAAAACAACAATAATAATAACAATAGTCATAATCACCAGACCCAGGAGATAGGAATGAAACCATGCATTACTTTCGTGAAACATGGCGAGCGAAATTCCTAGAGTTCTTCATTACCATGATCCTGACTATGCTGAGAGATAGTAACTCCCAGGTGAGGACTGACCATCCTGAGAGACAGTAACTACCAGGTGAGGACTGACCATCCTGAGAGACAGTAACTACCAGGTGAGGACTGACCATCCTGAGAGACAGTAACTACCAGGTGAGGACTGACCATCCTGAGAGACAGTAACTACCAGGTGAGGACTGACCATCCTGAGACAGTAACTACCAGGTGAGGACTGACCATCCTGAGAGACAGTAACTACCAGGTGAGGACTGACCATCCTGAGAGACAGTAACTACCAGGTGAGGACTGACCATCCTGAGAGACAGTAACTCCCAGGTGAGGACTGACCATCCTGAGAGACAGTAACTACCAGGTGAGGACTGACCATCCTGAGAGACAGTAACTACCAGGTGAGGACTGACCATCCTGAGAGACAGTAACTACCAGGTAATAGTCACTTCAAGTGGAAAAAGACATTTAAGTACGGTTCAGGACATTATTATTAGAGGAAACGTTTCGTCACATCTGGCTTCTTCAGTCCTAACACAGAGATAACTAAGAACGAGTATATATAGTGGCAGGAGTCAGGTGGTCAGTTGCGATAGTAGTAGTAGTAGTAGTAGTAGTAGTAGTAGTAGTAGTAGTAGTAGAGTAGTACTTCTTTCATAGCACTCTGACTGCGTAGGTCACTCAGCACTTGTCTACCTGTACCTGTAATATACCTGTGATGGGCTTCAAGCTTTCCTGTTACTCTGAGCCAGGCAATGAGACTGTTGACTCTTCACTGCAGGGGGTTAATCTAGGATGTTGGAGTGGATATAGGGTCCGCATGGGGGTGAGAGAAGGGGATAGTTTATAGAGGGGGAAGGGACAGCCATTATTAATCCCCCTCTACCCTTCCCTCACCCCTCTCCTTACCCCTTCATAGCAAAACGTAAACATTCCTCCCCCACCCACGACGTTAAAATGTCAGTTTGGTAGTTTTTCTTGCAGCAACACACCAGTATAATGTATACACTGCAACTGCCTCCACCACTATGCAACACTGTGATGCAGTGTTATTCACAGTGTATAATGCAGATTTACAATGCTCAATTACACAAACACAAAACTGGGCAGCGATGCGACCCAACGCAGCCTCGATGGTCATCCCAACGTGTATAATGTCGTCTAGCTGCTGACATCATTGCATGAATGGTATGACGTCTCTATTGAAGTGCAGGTGATGGTTCACCTGTCAGGTTGTACCACCTGCTAGTTTAAATTTGATCGTGTTCTTCATTATTTCTCAGCTTGTTATAAGAAGAACATTAACAAAACATAAATATGTTAACTCCTATTAATTTCTAACTATACAAGCAAAATTTCTCGTTATTCTCTCCCTTCCTTCCCCTCTCCCTCCTCTCTCTCGTCACCGGTGTTCATGTCTCCAGTACCTTAGTGTCAACATTACTAACACAGATTCTTGTATTCTATGCCTCAAAATCACGCACACGTCTCCCCCCCCCCAGACTACCTTTGAAGGGTGACGAGTGGTTTAGGGTCGAGACCATCTGGCTTACAACCGAGTGGTCCCAGGTTCATTCCTGGGCCAAGATGCATCATAATCTACACCTGGAAAATTCTCGAGAAATTTGTCCCAAACCTGTACATTGAAATCACTCTACATTAAGAAGCTTGACAGACGGTACTAGGTATCTCCAATGAATAACAAAGGCGCGATGAGTACACTTAAGAGAAAACTTAATAAGTGTAAGGGGACCAAGGCTTTTGCCAGACCCATTTATCATACATAAGGGGAATTACCAACACACCCCAAGTTGTATTCAAGTGGTAACTTGATAAGTATAAATCGGTTCCTGACCAGGGACGGAGCAGCAGGTAACCCCGTTGCCTCTACCCGAACAACAGTAAATAAACGCAGCAGTGTCTTAGCCGACTGTTGTGGGTCGCATCCAATGAAAAAGTGATACGTAAATTTGTGAAAAAAATGTTATGTAAATGTGTAAACAAAGTGAAGACTTGCTGGAAGTATCTGAGTTGTGTAGAAGATGTCTGAGGATATCAGCCACGTATCTTACGTTAATTATTAAAAACCTCACCCCCCTTCCATACAAGGATCCCTCACTCTTCCTTACCCTTGTGTTACCCATACAAGGATCCCTCACTCTTCCTTACCCTTGTGTTACCCATACAAGGATCCCTCACTCTTCCTTACCCTTGTGTTACCCATACAAGGATCCCTCACTCTTCCTTACCCTTGTGTTACCCATACAAGGATCCCTCACTCTTCCTTACCCTTGTGTTACCCATACAAGGATCCCTCACTCTTCCTTACCCTTGTGTTACCCATACAAGGATCCCTCACTCTTCCTTACCCTTGTGTTACCCATACAAGGATCCCTCACTCTTCCTTACCCTTGTGTTACCCATACAAGGATCCCTCACTCTTCCTTACCCTTGTGTTACCCATACAAGGATCCCTTACTCTTCTTTACCCTTGTGTTACCCATACAAGGATCCCTCACTCTTCCTTACCCTTGTGTTACCCATACAAGGATCCCTCACTCTTTCTTACCCTTGTGTTACCCATACAAGGATCCCTCACTCTTCCTTACCCTTGTGTTACCCATACAAGGATCCCTCACTCTTCCTTACCCTTGTGTTACCCATACAAGGATCCCTCACTCTTCCTTACCCTTGTGTTACCCATACAAGGATCCCTTACTCTTTCTTACCCTTGTGTTACCCATACAAGGATCCCTCACTCTTCCTTACCCTTGTGTTACCCATACAAGGATCCCTCACTCTTCCTTACCCTTGTGTTACCCATACAAGGATCCCTCACTCTTCCTTACCCTTGTGTTACCCATACAAGGATCCCTCACTCTTCCTTACCCTTGTGTTACCCATACAAGGATCCCTTACTCTTCTTTACCCTTGTGTTACCCATACAAGGATCCCTCACTCTTCCTTACCCTTGTGTTACCCATACAAGGATCCCTCACTCTTTCTTACCCTTGTGTTACCCATACAAGGATCCCTCACTCTTCCTTACCCTTGTGTTACCCATACAAGGATCCCTCACTCTTCCTTACCCTTGTGTTACCCATACAAGGATCCCTCACTCTTCCTTACCCTTGTGTTACCCATACAAGGATCCCTTACTCTTTCTTACCCTTGTGTTACCCATACAAGGATCCCTCACTCTTCCTTACCCTTGTGTTACCCATACAAGGATCCCTCACTCTTCCTTACCCTTGTGTTACCCATACAAGGATCCCTCACTCTTCCTTACCCTTGTGTTACCCATACAAGGATCCCTCACTCTTCCTTACCCTTGTGTTACCCATACAAGGATCCCTTACTCTTCTTTACCCTTGTGTTACCCATACAAGGATCCCTCACTCTTCCTTACCCTTGTGTTACCCATACAAGGATCCCTCACTCTTTCTTACCCTTGTGTTACCCATACAAGGATCCCTCACTCTTCCTTACCCTTGTGTTACCCATACAAGGATCCCTCACTCTTCCTTACCCTTGTGTTACCCATACAAGGATCCCTCACTCTTCCTTACCCTTGTGTTACCCATACAAGGATCCCTCACTCTTCCTTACCCTTGTGTTACCCATACAAGGATCCCTTACTCTTTCTTACCCTTGTGTTACCCATACAAGGATCCCTCACTCTTCCTTACCCTTGTGTTACCCATACAAGGATCCCTCACTCTTCCTTACCCTTGTGTTACCCATACAAGGATCCCTCACTCTTCTTTACCCTTGTGTTACCCATACAAGGATCCCTCACTCTTCCTTACCCTTGTGTTACCCATACAAGGATCCCTCACTCTTCCTTACCCTTGTGTTACCCATACAAGGATCCCTCACTCTTCCTTACCCTTGTGTTACCCATACAAGGATCCCTCACTCTTCCTTACCCTTGTGTTACCCATACAAGGATCCCTCACTCCCCTCCTTCGAACACTCCCTTCCCATTGTAATGCTTTCTCAAGTGCGAAGAGTTTCTCTTCTCTCCTGACAGACCCTCCTCCTTATTTTATCTCCACTTAAAGTGTCTCCCTCCTCCCCTCTTCCACACACCCTCTTTCACCACCTAGAAACTAACCCTCCTCCTACCCCGCTCTCTCTCTTTTGAAGAGAGTTCACTGTTTTTAACTACCAATGGTCAGATTGTCTCTAATACACAAAAAGTGTAGGTCTGCTTCCTCCATCGTACAGGGAAGTGTCCACACCATATCTTAGGGTAGAATATTGTCATTATAGACACGAGGGTCATCGCATATGTAAAAACCACTAACACAATTCTATTTCACAAAGGTGGAAGTGAAGCAATCACAGAAATATATGAAAACGATAAGTAAGACTGCTTAAAAATTGAATTAAAGCACTTACAAAACCCAGAACAGCTCAAGTTTAAGTCAGAAAGCTCCTGCCTCTCGTAATTTCCGACCCCTTACAACGTGGTTGCTGGTCACGCTGGAAGACCAGCAAAATGCCAACAGAACACTCACAGATTTTCCAAAATTCTTTGATAAATGTGGCCGTGGTGTAATAGCATACAGCAGGATACGAAAGAAATAAGTGGGAAACGTGAGTAGATGTATCTTCAACCTTCTAGCGAGTCAGACACAAGTACTAACAGTAAACTCACGTCTCCACAATGAAATGATCTTCACAGCGATGCCAGCGAGCAAGAACCAGCACAACACTCACTCCACATTATGACTTGTGTAGTCATCGGGTGATGGCAGGGTGGTGGTGGCAGGGTGGTGGCAGGGTGGTGGTGGCAGGGTGGTGGTGGTGGAAGGGTGGTGGTGGTGGCAGGGTGGCGGCAGGGTGGTGGTGGTGGAAGGGTGGTGGTGGTGGCAGGGTGGTGGTGGTGGCAGGGTGGTGGTGGCGGCAGAGTGGTGGCAGGGTGGTGGCGGCAGGGTGATGGTGGTGGCAGGGTGGTGGTGGTGGTGTGGCAGGGTGGTGGTGGATGGTGGTGGTGGTGGGGGCAGGGTGGTGGTGGTGGTGATGGTGGTGGCAGGGTGGTGGTGGTGGTGGCGGCAGGGTGGTGGTGGCAGAGTGGTGGCAGGGTGGTGGTGGTGGTGGCAGGGTGGTGGTGGTGGCAGGGTGGTGGTGGCGGCAGAGTGGTGGCAGGGTGGTGGTGGCGGCAGTGGTGGCAGGGTGGTGGTGGTGATAGTGGTGGCAGGGTGGTGGTGGATGGGTGGTGGTGGTGGAAGGGTGGTGGTGGTGGCAGGGTGGCGGCAGGGTGGTGGTGGTGGCAGGGTGGTGGTGGTGGTGGCAGGGTGGGGGTGGTGGTGGCAGGGTGGTGGTGGTGGTGGTGGTGGCAGGGTGATGGTGGTGGTGGTGGCAGGGTGGTGGTGGCAGAGTGGTGGCAGGGTGGTGGTGGTGGCAGAGGTGTTGGTAAAAATAAGAAACAATGTAAACATTTACGTTGCCTCAATTTCCGTTTCCGCTCACACCGCTGCTGCCGCCGCCGGGAAATATTAATTAGTAATGTAAGGTACTGGTGTGGGGAAGTGCCGGTACTTGTGGGGAAGTGCCGGTACTTGTGGGGAAGTGCCGGTACTTGTGGGGAAGTGCCGGTACTTGTGGGGAAGTGCCGGTACTTGTGGGGAAGTGCCGGTACTTGTGGGGAAGTGCCGGTACTTGTGGGGAAGTGCCGGTACTTGTGGGGAAGTGCCGGTACTTGTGGGGAAGTGCCGGTACTTGTGGGGAAGTGCCGGTACTTCCGGGGAAGAGTCCTGGTACTGTTGTGTTGTAGTCCTGGTAATGTATAGGAGTCCTGGTACTGTTGTGTAGTAGTCCTGGTACCGGTGTAAGAGTCCCAGCAGTACTGGTCTACCTGGAGTCTACTTACTGTTTTCCAAGGGTCAACGCCCCTGCGGCCCGGTCTCAGACCAGGCCCCCTGGTGGATGGCCTGGTCAACTAGAATGTTAGTACTAGCAGCACACAGTCCAACGTATGCACCACAGCCCGGCTGATCAGGCACTCACTCGAGGAAGTCATACAGCTCCATCTTGTAAGGAGTTTCAAGATATGTCGGCAATCTCCTTATATATGAATTGAGGACACTGAAAAGTCTTGGTCCTTTCACACTTACCGAGTTCTCTCTCAGTGTACTAATTGCATCCCTGCTTTTTTCGCTGGGAGGTATTTTGTACCTTCTATCAAGCCTCTTACTTTCATGGGGAATGATTTGTGTGTGCTGATTTAAGACCAGACATCTTTCTCGCCTACATTACAAGGAATACAGATGAAGAAACTTCAGGCGTTCCCAGTAATTCAAATTCTTGACTGAACTTATGCGAGTAGTGAAGGTTCTCTGCACATTCTCCAGGTCTACGATTCCGCCTAGCTTGAACGGAGTTGTTAAAGTGCAGCAGTTCCCCAGCCTAGAGAGAACAAGTGACTTGAGAGTATCATCACTGACTTGGCATCTCTTGCTGTTGTGGTAGTGACACTGTTGTGATCCTTAAAGGTGAGAACTTATGACAATCAATCCCAGGTCCCTCACATTTTCTCAATCTTTCCATAACGGAGTAACTCAAACATGATGTCAGTGGCCCACTGGAAGACTTTGTTTATATCAACTTGGTAGCTTGCTGTCTTTAGTAGATTTTCGTACACATTCTAGTAGTGTGTATAAAGGATGATACTGTGCTATGATTTATGCCTCTATGTCGGATATGAGAATGAGAAAGAGAACAGGGGCCAGTATTGTGCCTTGAGGAACACAGCTTTTCATTATGATAGTCTCTGATTTCACTCTATTCAATATTACACTTTGGGTTCCATTTGTTAGGAAACTGAATATCCATCTGGCTTTTTTTTCTTGCAATTAGTGTATTCCTTTTATTTGTATTTTGTGAGCTATTACTCAAAGTCGCACTTGTCAAAAACCAAGACCATGCCGTAATGATCAAACATCTGCGAGAGGCAGGAGCAAACACCTGTAAACCCCGTCCTATCCTGGGTTGTGCAACTGTTGAGATTTCATGTGATTAGCAATCTTGCTTAAGACTCTCTAACACTGATAACGTGGGACGTCAACGCTATCGGTCTAATTTTTTTGTGATTACTTTAAGACCATCTTGATGGAGTGGGGCTCTGTCAGTGGTTAAGGACTGAGGGACGGTTCTTGCATCCAGGCTCCTCCTCCATAGAAAATTCAAGGCACGAGAAAGTAGTTTCTTGCAGTTCTTGATGAATATGGAGTTCCATGAGTCAGGGCCTGAGGCAGAGTGCAGGGGCGTGCAATTATTGGCTTTCCACCAAATTATTGCCTAATCAATTTGACATCAATAGCGGGAAAAATTTTAGAATCCATAACAGGAGATATAATTAGAAGCCAACTTGGTGAGCATCACCTGATTAATGAGTCAAGAGGGAGTCACACGAGGTCGATCATGCCAGTATAACAGAGGCAGTGGACCAGGTTAAAGTCTCAGTGGACCAGGTTAAAGTCTCAGTGGACCAGGTTAAAGTCTATGTTGTTTACCTGGATTTCCGTAAAGCTTTTGATAGAGTCCCACATAGTAGTGTTAAAGACAATACTACCAGAACCACAACCATTAGCACTACCACCACTATTAAAATCACCCCTACCACCACTATTAAAATCACCCCTACCACCACTATTAAAATCACCCCTACCACAACCATTAGCACTACCACCACTATTAAAATCACCCCTACCACAACCATTAGCACTACCACCACTATTAAAATCACCCCTACCACAACCATTAGCACTACCACCACTATTAAAATCACCCCTACCACAACCATTAGCACTACCACCACTATTAAAATCACCCCTACCACAACCATTAGCACTACCACCACTATTAAAATCACCCCTACCACAACCATTAGCACTACCACCACTATTAAAATCACCCCTACCACAACCATTAGCACTACCACCACTATTAAAATCACCCCTACCACAACCATTAGCACTACCACCACTATTAAAATCACCCCTACCACAACCATTAGCACTACCACCACTATTAAAATCACCCCTACCACAACCATTAGCACTACCACCACTATTAAAATCACCCCTACCACAACCATTAGCACTACCACCACTATTAAAATCACCCCTACCACAACCATTAGCACTACCACCACTATTAAAATCACCCCTACCACAACCATTAGCACTACCACCACTATTAAAATCACCCCTACCACAACCATTAGCACTACCACCACTATTAAAATCACCCCTACCACAACCATTAGCACTACCACCACTATTAAAATCACCCCTACCACAACCATTAGCACTACCACCACTATTAAAATCACCCCTACCACAACCATTAGCACTACCACCACTATTAAAATCACCCCTACCACAACCATTAGCACTACCACCACTATTAAAATCACCCCTACCACAACCATTAGCACTACCACCACTATTAAAATCACCCCTACCACAACCATTAGCACTACCACCACTATTAAAATCACCCCTACCACAACCATTAGCACTACCACCACTATTAAAATCACCCCTACCACAACCATTAGCACTACCACCACTATTAAAATCACCCCTACCACAAATTAGCACCATTAGCACTACCACCACTATTAACATCACCCCTACCACAACCATTAGCACTACCACCACTATTAAAATCACCCCTACCACAACCATTAGCACTACCACCACTATTAAAATCACCCCTACCACAACCATTAGCACTACCACCACTATTAAAATCACCCCTACCACAACCATTAGCACTACCACCACTATTAAAATCACCCCTACCACAACCATTAGCACTACCACCACTATTAAAATCACCCCTACCACAACCATTAGCACTACCACCACTATTAAAATCACCCCTACCACAACCATTAGCACTACCACCACTATTAAAATCACCCCTACCACAACCATTAGCACTACCACCACTATTAAAATCACCCCTACCACAACCATTAGCACTACCACCACTATTAAAATCACCCCTACTAGAACCATTAGCACTACCACCACTATTAAAATCACCCCTACCACAACCATTAGCACTACCACCACTATTAAAATCACCCCTACCACAACCATTAGCATGATCATCAAGGTTGGTGAACCTTCCAGACCATGAAGATTGCTGAAGTAACCTTCCAGACCATGAAGATTGCTGAAGTAACCTTCCAGACCATGTTGCTAAAGTAACCTTCCAGACCATGAAGATTGCTGAGGTAACCTTCCAGACCATGAAGATTGCTGAGGTAACCTTCCAGACCATGAAGATTGCTGAAGTAACCTTCCAGACCATGAAGATTGCTGAAGTAACCTTCCAGACCATGAAGATTGCTGAGGTAACCTTCCAGACCATGAAGATTGCTGAAGTAACCTTCCAGACCATGAAGATTGCTGAGGTAACCTTCCAGACCATGAAGATTGCTGAAGTAACCTTCCAGACCATGAAGATTGCTGAGGTAACCTTCCAGACCATGAAGATTGCTGAAGTAACCTTCCAGACCATGAAGATTGCTGAGGTAACCTTCCAGACCATGAAGATTGCTGAGGTAACCTTCCAGACCATGAAGATTGCTGAAGTAACCTTCCAGACCATGAAGATTGCTGAGGTAACCTTCCAGACCATGAAGATTGCTGAAGTAACCTTCCAGACCATGAAGATTGCTGAAGGTAACAGACCATGAAGATTGCTGAGGTAACCTTCCAGACCATGAAGATTGCTGAAGTAACCTTCCAGACCATGAAGATTGCTGAAGTAACCTTCCAGACCATGAAGATTGCTGAAGTAACCTTCCAGACCATGAAGATTGCTGAAGTAACCTTCCAGACCATGAAGATTGCTGAAGTAACCTTCCAGACCATGAAGATTGCTGAAGTAACCTTCCAGACCATGAAGATTGCTGAAGTAACCTTCCAGACCATGAAGATTGCTGAGGACCATGAAGATAAACCTTCCAGACCATGAAGATTGCTGAAGTAACCTTCCAGACCATGAAGATTGCTGAAGTAACCTTCCAGACCATGAAGATTGCTGAGGTAACCTTCCAGACCATGAAGATTGCTGAAGTAACCTTCCAGACCATGAAGATTGCTGAAGTAACCTTCCAGACCATGAAGATTGCTGAAGTAACCTTCCAGACCATGAAGATTGCTGAAGTAACCTTCCAGACCATGAAGATTGCTGAAGTAACCTTCCAGACCATGAAGGACCAAGAGCTTCAACCTCACACGTTATCAAAAACTTTGAACGAGTCCTAAGAATCACGGTGTTATAAGTTACGTCTCTATCTCGGATAAGAGAATGAGAGAGGACAGTGGCCAGAACTGTGCCATGAGGAACACATTATTATAATCAAAAGGAAGGGCTAAACCTACTAGGGTCACACAGCGTTGCATGGCAGGGATTAATGCAGGATCAGAGGATAAGTAAGAGTGGAGATGACAACAAAGATAAAGCTAGGAAGAGCTGTGAGGAATGCTAAAGGGTTATCAAACTCCTTCAAACATTGTCAACATCTCCACCTGTGTGGAGATGTTGACAATGTTTTGGGTCTCGTTCGCCAAGAATTCCTTTGAAATGTCAACATTTAATTTGGTTAATGGCTCACTGAATGCACTGTCATACTGAGAGACTACTTCGCTCTGTCTTTGCTACCGTCAGTATACGTTCCATCTTTTTTAAGCAAGGGGCCCAATGCTGGATGTGATTTTTGCCCTGGATTTTGGATATCTGAAGTAATGTTTTGGATTCCCTTCAATTTCTTTAAATGCTTTTAGCTCCCTCTGTCTGTCCCGGATTCTCTATGATTCGTTTACGTTCAATATCTTCTCTATCTCTCTGTAGCAGCTAGCCAGTGTTTCCTTCTGAATCTCAAGATAATCTAGTTTACATCTCCATTTCTTTTTCCTTAGTGATATGTTCCTTGAGCACACTTCTAGTGCCACAGAGATGATCCTCTCTAGACACTGGTTCGGATCCATGTTATTCATTCCACATTCCCAACATGTTTCATTAAGGACATGATTTATCTGACCCCAGTTTACGTTCTTAAAGTTGAATTTGGTAAAAAATAAAAAATCCATAGACTATTTGTGTTTCGCAGTGTAGGACTTGTTTGACGCAGGTCTGAACTTTGACTAAGTTGTGGTCAACACTAATATTTCGTTCCAGATCAGCACTGTACGTGAATATAAGGTCAAAGGTATTTTCTAGTCTTGCCAATTCCAGTACCCGCTGGCTTGAGGTGAATCTATTACAGAGATTTAATAGGTAATTTGTGTGAGACTATTCATCCAAACTGCCTCCTTAAATTCTCTCTATTATTACAGTATTTGCTATACTCTTCCACTGTAGATATCTTAAGTTGAAATCTCCAAGCAACAGGATATTTAGGGCCGGGTTGAAGTGTGTTCCAAACAAGACTATTTTCAACAGCCGGTCTTTAAACTGGTGGGAAATTGCGTCTAGTGGTTTACAATAACTAGATCCTGGTTGACAATCTTTACCACCAAGTTGAGTAACTCAGTGCCAAGGAACGACTCTCTAATATACAATCCAACTCCTCCCTTCTCCTTCGTTGTCTCTTTTACCGGTCGCATCTAAGTAGACTGAACCCAGGTATCCATATTTCGCTGTTAAGGTAGTTTTTAATGTCTTTGTAAAGGCTCGACTCTTTCATTAGTCCAGTAATATGTTATATTGTCATGCTGGGAGTGGTGTTGGTATTAATATGTGGCGGTGATAAGCCAGTCACTGACTGCTGCTAGTCCAACATGGCTCCCAGGTGGCTGATATATTCACATCACTTGAGAGTCTTTTTTTAACTTCCTGGCACTGAAAAATGGCAGTGGCAGTACCGCTGTAACTACCAGGTTCATCGTGACGTTGGTGAAGCTAAACTCACCTCCCTCCTTACTACCATGTGGCATGCTGCACTGTTTTTGTTATATTGTTTTTTTGTTTACCACAAGACATTACTACCACCACCACCACCACCACCATCACTATCACTGCCACCACCAGCAGCAACACCACCACAATCACCACTACCAGCACTACCACCATCACCACCAGCGCTACCACCATCACCACCACCACTGCCACCATCACCATCACCACTACCACCATCACCATTACCACCATCACCACTACCACCACCAGATCGATACAGGTTGACCTCCGACAATACTATAAATATTTCCAGGTTGTCTCACTGACTTGCACCACCCATATTCTGACCTGTCACTCAAGGCCAGGCTAGACATTTTCAAATAATACTTGAAGCTTAACTTAAGGGGCACGTAAGTTCCCCTGTCTTCTAATATATTAATTTTTCCACTATAATCTACCTTATCCATAATTACTATCACATTTGCTTTGTCTGTTTCGTAAGGTGAAGTCCAGGATCTTTCCTTAATTCATGGTATAACTTAACAACTTGTCGGCTCTCTGAACCATTTACATTCCTAGATTGGCTTGAAACAGATACGTCAATTGCAGATATAAATCCAGATGTACCTCTGTAAACCTTTTTTTTGAGGAGGGGGGGGCTAGTTTCTAGGCCTTTTGTGTATCCATATGATACTGCGCTACCATCCACAGGATGAACATGTGTGTACAATACTCTAGCTGCTTCACAAATTCTACATCTTGCAGTGTACCCTAAACAATGTTTTTTTGCTGTCATTATTGATCATATTCTTACAAAATCTACATTATTATTATTTTTTTTCCCAACACGTTGGTCGTCTCCCACCGAGGCAGGGTGACCCATAAAGAAAATCCCCATAGAGAAAATACTTTCATCATTCAACACTTTCACCTCACTAATACTTAATCACTGTCTTTGCAGAGGCGCTCAGATACGACAGTTTAAAAATCAACCTCCAAACACCTGTTGTACTTCCCATTTCCCATTAATAATTCTATTATTACTGCAATCAGAAGTAAGCGCTAAATCCTGAAGGGTCTATATTACGTGACAACACTGTTAAGATTACCTTTATCTCTCCACATTATTCACGTAAATTAGGAATAGTACAAGTCAAAGGAAGGAAAGAGAGCAAGCAGAAGAGGCAGTTAAAGAGGGAGTGAAAAAGAGAGAGGAAAACATGTAGGCAGGAATGGAGGATGAGAGGGGAAGTGAGGTGCAGAGAGGGTGGATACAAGGGGAGGGGAGTAAGATGGGTGGATGAGGGGAGAGAAATGGATGCGTGGGAGGTAGGATTTCCTGCTCACAAACACACACACACACAGCCTTGCCTCGTGCCTTCACTCCTATGAATTGTTCCTTTCCTGACTCACTCACTCACTCTCTCTCTCTCTCTCTCTCTCTCTCTCTCTCTCTCTCTCTTCCACATTTATATGTTTCCTCTGATATTTTCTCCTCTCCTGTCAGGTCTTCATTTTTCGACACCGATCACCGGGAGGCCTCGTCATGGACTGGGCCGCGGGGGCGCTGATCCCTGGAATATCATCCAGCTATATATAGTACTACAAGTGATTGTGCTGCCTCTGGCACTTCTTGTACAGCCCTGTACAAGATGTACAGCTCTGAACATGTGGGAAAAGTGTCATGTGTTCAGCCAACAATTTGTTGTTCAGCTGAACTTTCTTGAAGAGTGTTTTTGTACTGTTACACAAACACACACACACACAGATGACTCGACCCTTTCAACCACAATTAGGTGAATACAGAGTAGGTCATACCTCCAGGTCTCTCAATCACCACTTATTCCCTCTTATCCCTTAGTTTCGCATCTATCCCACTTCCCCTACGCTTTTATTTACCTTTTATTACTTTCTAAAATCTAAATTATTCCCATCATTCAACTCTGGCAAATACTCAATTTTTCTTCAAAGGTCCAGTTTCTCCTTCAATCCCGATTATTTTCTTTATCAATTCTTCGATTATATTTACATGTCTCTCCATCAACTATCCAGCTTTGTTGTCCTTCCCCATTTTCCTCTTCACAATTATACTTCTGGCCAATCCTAGCACCAACAGCCTGAATGATCAGCCCATAAAAACAGGGCTGCTCTGGGACCGGGCCGCGGGGGCGATGACCCCCTGAAATTAACAACAGGAAAGTAAATCCATCTTTCCGACATGCTGGTCATCTTGCTTCTCATTACTCTTGATGCTTTGTATTGGTATGTAAACACCAGACGAGCCTGGACCATGGCCGGGCTGTGGGAGCAGAAAAAAACTCTCGAAACTCATCAAAGGTATATCAAAGTTGCTGTAGCAGCTACTGATCCCGCAGTGTAATGCTCTATCACGTACACAGGCCTACTGATACACCACCTCGTGTGTGCAATCAATCCTGTGTGATAGAGTATAACAAAGAAACAACTAGCTTGTTCCCACAATGTAAGCTATCATAGACAGCAGGCTAGCTTTTCCTCCCACAACGTAAGCTGCCATAAAGAGCAGGGTAGCTTACCTTCCCACAATGTAAGCTAACTTCTCACTGAGGTATATCAAATTAATTGTTAGTAAAAAGCTCACATGCAGGTCAACCCTACAGGAAACAATACGATCCCAATAACCTGCTACGTCCGGGCAACTCTGGCACAGAACTCGAAGCAACTTCGTGAGAGAGAGAGAGAGAGAGAGAGAGAGAGAGAGAGAGAGAGAGAGAGAGAGAGAGCTTCCTCTTCCTGAAACCTTGCTGGTATTCTCCATCAAATTCTTCCTCCTTTAGTTGCCCCATTCACGTCGTCGTCGTCGTCGTCGTCCTCCTCCTCCTCACTAACTGTTCCATCACTCTGAAAACCAAACACGCCAGTGATACGTCTATATATATTGAGACGTATGTTCTTACGCTCCCCTCCACAGGATGGACGGGGGTCACCGATCAATCTAGCCACTTCGGTGGCAAAGTTTAAAAATCTAATCTATTGGGTCAAGTCTCCTGCCCATCTTGTTTGAAAATGGAAAGCAATCTCGACTGGAACGCCAGAAAGAAGAAACATGCGATTATATATCTGTCGTTAGAGGAGCAGAGTTATGCTCGTGGTGTCCAGGTGTCAGTGTGTGGCTACAGAAGCATCTACTGATTAAACTTTAAAAAAAAATAGAGCATCAAAGAAGTGCCTTTCTCAGACAAGTCTCTGATATCTGCCGCTCTTGAGCTCTCAATATCACTTGTACGTTCTTCACACGCCCACGTTGTTCACCTTGAGAGTTCCTCCATCGTTTCTCAACTCTTTGTTATTTGATCCTTTACACTTTATTTCCCATGTTATAGTGCAGCATCCCGTAGTCTAACAATTATTGTGGTTCTTGTTCTCACCTCCCTGTATCCTGCTGTATCCCAAGCTCTGTACTGTTTTCACATCATCATCCTCTCTCTCTCTTTGTTGCTCTATAGTCCAGGTTGAACCATGAGCTCTGTCTTGTGCTGTTTTGTAGTCCAGCACAATCAGTTCTTCAGCCTCAGGCTGAGAGACTGACTACCCCATCTTTTGTATATAGTTCTACACTCTTCACATTGTGTCCTTGTACTGTACTGATAAAGCCATCTTACGGCGAAACGTCTACAAATGAAGATACCCAGATGTTTCATGTGTATCTAATTCTACATCTTGTCGGTACTGTATACCATTCATCTGCACCAACATGTCCAGTTTCCTCTTGAAAATTTTCACCGTTCCACCTCTCGTATCAGTCTGGCAGGAAGTTCAAATCTTGAACCACGGAAGTTGATAGTGTTGTTCACTGGTATTAATATCGTGTTTATTGTGCACTTGTTCTGGCCTCTGTTACTCCACGGTCTTTCAGTTCCACGCAATACATTCACAGTTCTTCAAGGCTTTTCCCGTAGTTACGATGCTTCACTGAATGGCCAGTCAAACATGCTTTCATATTTACAAGACTTAAGAAATCGTAATGACACGATTGCAAATAAACCATACCCCCGGCCGGGATTGAACCCGCGGTCATAGAGTCTCAAAACTCCAGCCCGTCGCGTTAGCTGGAGTTTTGAGACTCTATGACCGCGGGTTCAATCCCGGCCGGGGGTATGGTTCATATTTACAAGTTTGTGCATCTGTCTCTTCTGCCTAGATGCGAAAGGACAAGTGATTTGATGCCTACCAACAGCCGCTGTTAAGACCCCTACAGGTTTAGCACTACCATTGAATAATAATAATAATAATAATAATAATAATAATAATAATAATAATAATAATAATAATAATAATACCCTGGGGAGAATCAGAAATTCTAGTTTAACATTCAAGAATTCTGGCAACAGTAACTTAACAGCATCAAAAAAGGCTGATGAGCTGTAGATCAACACGCTTATGATGTCCACGAACTATAACAACCCGAACCTTCCTCTAGATAACATACATCAACGTTGGAAGTTTGAAGTCAATCGACAGAAGCATTCTCCAGTTATCACACGAAAACCAGTAACCAAACTTGATTAACATTGACAAACTGAGACTTACACAGCTGAATAACACTGAATCTTCGTTTCAGAAAAAAAAGTCAGCAGTCTCAATGTATCACACTGGACGAGGGGCTCGAACCGCGGTCCGTAAACTGACAGTTCGACGCTCTACCGTCTACCTGGAGTTTACCTAGCAATTCTGTTTATTTATCGACACTTGTTTATGACACTTAGGGAAAAAAAACACCATCGACTTTAATAACAAACTGAACTGTCTTCTCAATAAAATACACCGCTGCTACAAGTTTGAAGCCAATCTGAAAAAATTAGTGGTCTCACATTGTCGTATATAAACCACTGCCCTATTTGCCTGTACAGAATGTGCAAATTGGCACCTACACTCCCCAAAGCCTTCCTCTAACATAAACCAACGGTGAAAAGTTTGAAGCCGACCAGTACAGGTGTTCTCAAATTATCGCACAGAAAGTGGCTCTAGTGTACCTTAAAAGTAAACCAGATCCCTATATTAAATTACCGGTTCTTGTAGAGCCGGACAGAAGTATAATAAACTAGGCGGCGCTTGGGAAACATTATGGACCTCGGCTGCTGTGGAGTATGTGACGGGAGCGACTCTCCTGCTGATACCACACACACCAACACTCTCGGCTTTATGAAACTCACACCAGTTATTCTCCTGTGTGTGCAACTTAGTATATGAAAACACTGTCAAAAAATGTTTTTAATTGGGTTTAATTTTTAAAACTTATAAGTTTTATATTAAAAATATCTGCTAAACTGTTAAGAGGAACTGCATAATTTATAATGCAGTGGAGGTTTAAAATATAAAGTTCTGTTTATTTTTTTTTTCAGCTTGAGAGCCAAATTTCTTAAGTGCTACAGAAAAGTGCTACAGTAAATTTGCAAACTGAAACCTATAAAGCCTACTTAAATTTGAAACCTTCCTGCCAGACACACCAGTGCTAAGAGAATGAAGTCGACCAGAAGACACATCTTCCTTTACTGACACGAAATCAAACCATTTCAAGCTTTTGCACCACATCAGTATGTTGGCCAATTTCCACCCACACAGAGGTGCAGGGTACAAGGCTTCCCATAACACGTGTCAACCATTAACCATTTTAAACACTCAGATGAGGCAGTCATGATATTTAATGGTAAAGATATCGCTATTTTAAAAATAAAAGAGCTAAATAGACACCAGCACACTCCAATAATAACATTAACATTCTTCTAAGTAGGACACACCTTTGTTGGACGTATGAAGCCGATCAGGAGAGGCTTTCTCAAGGTATCACATTAAAGCCAAAACCAGGTATGGTCCATACAATATTGCCTAAATGTCTTCTGGTTTTTTTTTGGGGGGGGGTCTCGAACCCCGGACCCCAGTGGTGAGAGTCGCGCCTCTCACCACTTCAAATGCCTATACTCGCATGAACAGTCCCATAGTTACAGTGCAGCTGCTTTGAAAGCATGAAGCCAGTCGGATGAGGCGAAACCTTGGAGAAACACAGAAAAAACCTCAGGCAATCACTAAAAGGTTTCCCATCGGGGATGCCTAAAAATATACAAACTAATAACACACCACTCATCGCTTTTCCGAACCTTTCTACTCTCACAACCCAGTCTGCCATCAGTATTTTATTGTGACACCTTGATTGACCAGGCTATAGTTGCCAGCGACCCGGAGTCCTACAAAGCATTCACAGACGGCACAGAATTTGCTCGTAAGCGCTTTGCTTTACAACTTTCGAGCAATGTTGTATGTCAAAGATTCTCAGTTGGTGCAAGTGGAGCAGCCTGTGTGGAGGCACTGGGGACTTAAGGTGGCTCAGCAGTGCTTGTAGCAGCGTACAGCACAGGTTTCAAGCAGGAAAGCACTTTCAGTGTTTAATACGTAGTGTGGAGTGTTGCTACAGCAGTCACCGATGAAGAGGAAGCTAGTACACTATAGTGGAAGGTTGTGTTGGTGGACTGTATGTTGGTGGACTGCGTGTTGGTGGACAGTGTGTTGGTGGATTGTGTGTTGGTGGACTGTGTGTTGGTGGACTGTGTGTTGGTGGACTGTGTGTTGGTGGACTGTGTGTTGGTGGACTGTGTGTTGGTGGACTGTGTGTTGGTGGACTGTGTGTTGGTGGACTGTGTGTTGGTGGACTGTGTGTTGGTGGACTGTGTGTTGGTGGACTGTGTGTTGGTGGACTGTGTGTTGGTGGACTGTGTGTTGGTGGACTGTGTGTTGGTGGACTGTGTGTTGGTGGACTGTGTGTTGGTGGACTGTGTGTTGGTGGACTGTGTGTTGGTGGACTGTGTGTTGGTGGACTGTGTGTTGGTGGACTGTGTGTTGGTGGACTATGTGTTGGTGGACTGTGTGTTGGTGGACTGTGTGTTGGTGGACTGTGTGTTGGTGGACTGTGTGTTGGTGGACTGTGTGTTGGTGGACTGTGTGTTGGTGGACTGTGTGTTGGTGGACTGTGTGTTGGTGGACTGTGTGTTGGTGGACTGTGTGTTGGTGGACTACGTGTTGGTGGACTACGTGTTGGTGGACTGTGTGTTGGTGGACTGTGTGTTGGTGGACTGTGTGTTGGTGGACTGTGTGTTGGTGGACTATGTGTTGGTGGACTGTGTGTTGGTGGACTGTGTGTTGGTGGACTGTGTGTTGGTGGACTGTGTGTTGGTGGACTGTGTGTTGGTGGACTGTGTGTTGGTGGACTGTGTGTTGGTGGACTGTGTGTTGGTGGACTATGTGTTGGTGGACTGTGTGTTGGTGGACTGTGTGTTGGTGGACTGTGTGTTGGTGGACTGTGTGTTGGTGGACTGTGTGTTGGTGGACTGTGTGTTGGTGGACTGTGTGTTGGTGGACTGTGTGTTGGTGGACTGTGTGTTGGTGGACTGTGTGTTGGTGGACTGTGTGTTGGTGGACTGTGTGTTGGTGGACTGTGTGTTGGTGGACTGTGTGTTGGTGGACTGTGTGTTGGTGGACTGTGTGTTGGTGGACTGTGTGTTGGTGGACTGTGTGTTGGTGGACTATGTGTTGGTGGACTATGTGTTGGTGGACTGTGTGTTGGTGGACTGTGTGTTGGTGGACTGTGTGTTGGTGGACTGTGTGTTGGTGGACTGTGTGTTGGTGGACTGTGTGTTGGTGGACTGTGTGTTGGTGGACTGTGTGTTGGTGGACTATGTGTTGGTGGACTGTGTGTTGGTGGACTGTGTGTTGGTGGACTATGTGTTGGTGGACTGTGTGTTGGTGGACTATGTGTTGGTGGACTGTGTGTTGGTGGACTGTGTGTTGGTGGACTGTGTTGGTGGACTGTGTGTTGGTGGACTATGTGTTGGTGGACTGTGTGTTGGTGGACTGTGTGTTGGTGGACTGTGTTGGTGGACTGTGTGTTGGTGGACTCTGTGTTGGTGGACTATGTGTTGGTGGACTATGTGTACTGTGTGTTGGTGGACTATGTGTTGGTGGACTATGTGTTGGTGGACTGTGTGTTGGTGGACTGTGTGTTGGTGGACTGTGTGTTGGTGGACTGTGTGTTGGGTGTGTGTTGGTGGCCTCTGTGTTGGTGGACTGTGTGTGGGTGGACTGTGTGTTGGTGGACTGTGTGTTGGTGGACTGTGTGTTGGTGGACTGTGTGTTGGTGGACTGTGTGTTGGTGGACTGTGTGTTGGTGGACTGTGTGTTGGTGGACTGTGTGTTGGTGGACTGTGTGTTGGTGGACTGTGTGTTGGTGGACTGTGTGTTGGTGGACTGTGTGTTGGTAGACTGTGTGCTGATAGGTTCTTTCATTGCCTAACCTTGGCTGTGAGAACCTACACAAGAGGCCAAACTTTTACCGAGGGTAAGACGTACAGATGCGGTCAAGCCTTGGCACGGTCAACAACACAATCAGCGACATGGTCAGGTACGATGCAACATACCATTTTTATCTTATTTTAAGTTACACAGACGCAGTTAGGTAGCTCCGCCAGGTTGGGTCAGGTCACGGCAATTCAGGTCGCGTGAGTTCAGACATTATAGAGCCCACGAAGCTTGTTCAGTATGACGTAGCAGTCAGAGAGAATACGGACAGACCAGGGGAAGAGTGGAGGCTGGAGATAGGAGTCAGATTTCCTATACAAGGCGATGCATTCACGCCCTTATCTGCATCTTACATTTATTCCTCTCTCATTATCTCATCATTTCAGTCAGACCTCATACTGAAAGTGGCTATAGTGTAACTAACGAGGGTCATTTTCCCCGTTATCAACGTAGTGGTAGTGGTGGTGGTGGTGGTGGTGGTAGTGGTGGTGGTGATGGTGGTAGTGTTGGTGGTAGTGGTAGTGTTGGTGGTGGTGGTGAAGATGCCGGCGTTACCCAAGCTTCCTTTCACCAGGTTACAAGCGCTGGCCAGGAATTCTAGTGACTGTATTGTGAGGCGCAGAGAGACCACAGATGAAGGTGAAATGTCACGCACGGACACGGCCAAGGACGTAGTCAAAGACACAGCCAAGGACCTGGTAAAAAAATCAAATCTAACATTGCTAGAGAAGCACATAAACCAAGGACACTTACGCAGTCTGAGATTACACACTAACACTGACCAGTCTCAACAAAGAAGCCTTTAGAACTCCGTACACAACGTACGTCGTTCACAGTTGCGTAAAGCGCAACACCCAGGACGAAAAACGCATCTGTTATAACCTAACATCCATAAAGATGGAATATACCTTAGATAATAATCAAACTGCAGACTGATGACCCAAATGAGTATTAACAAAAAGGAAACTCGTAATACAGCTGACATCTTCCCATGAAAAGCCTTACCTTTTGTGAGTTCCAAGTTTTCCAGCTCCTGGAGCCCGATCATGGGCCAGGCTCTATCCCACAGGTACAGACAGACAGACAGAGACAGACAGACAGACAGACAGACAGACAGACAGACAGACACACACACACACACACACACACACACACACACACACACACACACACACACACACTGACCTTACCCATCACCTTCACCTCAGTCGCTACTCTTCCAGCACGCACCAAACTCATTACACCTAATTTACATACGACCGTTCGGAAATATATAGCCCCACTTCACCCCCTCCCATCCCCTCCCCTCGGGTCTTACCCCCCTCCTCGTGTCTTCCCATCTACTGCTGAATGACACGGAGATACAGTAGGTGACACGGAGATATATTAGGTGACACGGAAGTACAGTAGGTGACACGGAAGTACAGTAGGTGACAGCAGTGTTTCTGATATCTTCTGGTAAAATGTTGAATAGCTTAGGGTGACGGATGTTGATACAGCGTTCTCATATTGTGCTCACTGCACCCCTGCTCTTCACTGGTTTTTATTTTGCACTTCCTCCCATATCTCTCAACCACGTATATCTCTCCTCCGCTCCAGTCAACATCCATTTCTTTTGATAAACTAGAAACATGTGCAACTCTTGGGTATTTTTATTGAGGAAACGTTTCGCCACACAGTGGCTTCATCAGTCCATACAAATGAGAATCGTGAGTCGATGTGGTCAGTCCATCGACTCAAAGTTGAGGGACTGATTACCTCATTCTCCTCCTGATCTTCAAGATTCTCCTTTTATGGACTGATGAAGCCACTGTGTGGCGAAACGTTTCCTCAATAAAAATACCCAAGAGTTGCACATGTGTCTAATTTATCAACGTGTCGGTTCTCTGAACCATTCATCCACAATCCAATTCTCTTAGACATGCGAAAGTATATACGTAGTCTTGCGTATGTAATCTTTATTTGTGAATTTAATAATATTAAGTGTGATAGTTGTACAACTTGCTACTAGCTAAAGGTAAAAGCAATAAGATATCAACAAGCTAGAGGATGTCTAAGGATGAGCTTAATAGTTTTTCTAGACAGTGTTGCAGCCTCACTAAGCGATATTTAAACACCTACAAGAATAATGACGAGATTCAGTTTCTCGTTCATGAGTAACGAGAAAGCAGCAACTTTTCCGCAGCTGGTACAATGCCAACTGTGGTCACGCGGGCGTCATCAGCTGGCACCGAGTGTGTCATTAACAGCATAGTGTTGGCCCTAGACATGGCGGTGCTATTCTGGCACCCGCACCCCCACCCCTACCTGCAGTCTTACCGCCCATCGACCTCCTATATCCCTTCACCTCACCCTACCCTCTACCTACTTCAACCTCTCCCCCCCCCCAGTCCACCTAAGACGAACCCTACAGTGCAAGACGTATCCGGTTAATGACACTAGTACACTCTAGACGACCTGGGTATTAACCAAAACTTGCACTGAGAAGAATAAAAATGACAATAATATGATATATATATATATATATATATATATATATATATATATATATATATATATATATATATATATATATATATATATATATATATATATATATATATATATATATATATATATATATGAAACATAAGCCGTAATGAACGACTCTCAGCTAGTAACTAGAAGAATGACCGGAGACTTGAACCAAGGTCCTGGTAGTAGTGGGTGCAGTGCTCGGGTGCAGTGCTCGGGTGCAGTGCTCGAGTGCAGTGCTCGGGTGCAGTGCTCGGGTGCAGTGCTCTACCACAGTTCAACTCCCCGTCCAATCTCTACTCGTATAAATACGAATTTAAATATTATCCACACTCTGGAAAATGATCGAATATACTAAAAACTGAAGAATTTTATTTTCTGGAAGACTTCAGATTTTATCCAGAAATTTGCAACAATTCACTGCAGAAAAAAATGTCTTAAGAATGTTCACTGTTGCAAGAAAAGGAACGTAAATCCCTCCAGAGATGATCCACTGTAACGTGACGCAGAATCTCACCTTCTTGAGAAAACTATTCTCTCTCTCTCTCAAACTTCTTCATCTATTCACCTATTCATCTATTCTTCCTTATGTAGTGGAGGAGGAAGGCTGTGTCGGCCTGTGTTCCATAACAGCTCATCCTTCAACTTGTAGAACGTGCGTGGGGATAACAACGCTCTGAGATGCATCTCACCACCACCATCCCAGGAACCATCAACAGTATAAAATATTTCCACCGAGGATATTCTCAACCAGCCAAAATTACCTGCTAGAAAATATTCACACAACATATGGACAGTAAATTATTTTTCGCCCAAACGGTTACCAAGTCGAGAGAGTACCTCAGGGCCTTGTTTTTTTTTATTTATCCGCTAGTTAACGACCTTTTAAAAGACTTCCAGGCCATTATTATAACATAAAGCTCTTCTCCCTCCTGCAAGTAATAATAATAAATAATAGTAAGTACAGTTAGGTAGCGTGTGTGTACTAAGTGTGTGTAAGACACTGACTCAGCCTGAGTATATTGCACCGTTTTTCAACTTTCTCAGCTTCCTGCTTCACACTGTCAGCAACTAACTGTTTAGTATTGACCTTAGGAGTTTTCCCTACATACGCTGTCTTAGGTTACAAGAGGCTTGAAGGCTGTTTGCTGCTCCCATGTAGGGTCTCGTGGCTGAGTTGGTAGCGCACTTAGCTCATATACTGAGTGCTCGTGGTTCTATCCCTGCCACGGGTGGAAACGTTGGGCATGTTTCTTTACACCTGCTGCCCCTGTACATCTAGTAGTAAGCAGGTACCCGCGTGTCAGTCGAGTATTGTAGGTGTCATCCCCGGACTGGTAGTATACCTTAGATAGGGCGGGATTTTAAATTAAGCTGAAGTGGAGAAACAGAAAAGCAGTATAATGCAATCCTTTATTGACAACTTCTCGCCCACACAGTGGACTTTTGAAAAAGTCCACTGTGTGGGCGAAACGTTATCAATACAGCATAACTTTATATCACATTTGTGCCTATTTTTATCATGGTACGGGTATTTTATACCATTTATCTCCACGAGCTGAGGCAGGATAACAGCACCTACCTTGTAAAACTGACGTGTCAAAAGGAAAACATACGTAACAGCACTCAGAGTGGAGTTTCCTCACTCACAGCTGCCGCCACTCACATCCCTATCAAATAAAATCGTTACTCGGAAGGAACCGCTCAATGGAACATTCTTGGCACTCAAATCCTCTGACTGCAAATCTAAACTGATGAAAGAGGTGCAGTGACACGAGTGGGTTTCCAGGTGATTATTTTCCACTGATGAACATACATATCCACGAACATCAGGAATTGTGGTAGCCAGTAGTGTAGCCAGGATTTAAATCTTCGGGTTAAGCCAGGATTTCAATCTCGGGGTTAAGCCAGGATTTCAATCTGGGGGTTAATCCAGGATTTCAATCTCGGGGTTAAGCCAGGATTTCATTCTACGGGTGAAGGGAGGGGGTCTTAAAAAATCATAAGACGGTGATATAATATAATAACTCTCTAAATACATACTAGTCACTATAATAGTTAAAAAATAGTCATTAAATGATAAAAAAAATAAAGAATTTGAATGTGGGGAGGGAAGCATAAGACCCCATTACCCCCCCCCCCCGAGGCTGGCACACACCTGCAAAACTCAAGTTTTCACTCATAAATCACCCACCTGTTTAACATTATTAGTATTACATTATTAGTATTATTATCAGGTGTTTTCTCATCTTCTGGTAATGTGTCACAAACAACGCTCGTCTTCCTTCTTATAAAAAGCAAACCAGAGGGTTCTATTTATTTATGTTTGGTTTCTTGTATGCCACTGGTGGAATTAACTCCTCCAATCTTAGTCGAAATACCTAAGTTGAGAAATCCCTGATCTGGTGTGTTGGTTGCGAGTGCACATGCAGGAGTGACACACACTGCTACAACCACCGCATCTAATATGGTTGGTTCCAAACCCATCATGAATGCAGATACTGAAAACTGCTTCGTCACATATGACTGTAGACAATCACCTTAACTTACGTCAGTAGGTGTTGCCAACATAAATATTGAGTGAACGCAGCTCAGAGCTCCATTACGTAGTGACACTACCCGTATCTCTGCCAAAAATATCAACTGACTGGCAAGAACCATAACGTCTATATAGGAATACTGAGAGACGTGGAGTGAGAAGACTGAGTGTGCTGGGTCACACCGTGATCATGACGTGTTGTGGGTCACACCGTGATCATGACGTATTGTGGGTCACACCGTGATGACGTGCTCTGGGTCACACCGTGATGACGTGCTCTGAGTCACACCGTGATGACGACGTGCTCTGGGTCACACCGTGATGACGACGTGCTCTGGGTCACACCGTGATGACGACGTGCTCTGGGTCACACCGTGATGACGACGTGCTCTGGGTCACACCGTGATGACGACGTGCTCTCTTCCTACATATTTACCCTTTTGTACCATAGTATTAGATCCTCTCACGGGTTTGCTTGCTGCAACACAACACATCACACACACACAAATCTTGAGCAGTGTGGTCGACGTGTGAGGCAGACTGTTGTGTGCTGAAACAGTTCCTCAGAGATCGTTTTCACGAACATAAGGTACCAAAAAAATCTTCTAATAAACACTGCAACTTCCCCAGTTATATACACACAAGTATAACGTAACGTATATATCGGAAATAGAATTCTTTCCTATACACCTTCCATCGACACAAATTTCCTCATTTAAACGATCACTTCTCTGAAAATCCTCGTAATAAAACTCGCTCTGCTTCGTTTTCTTTTCATAATAAACATTTGATAAGGTAGCAGACATAAATCTTTTAGTGATTGAGTTTTTCTCGTAAAATATATACTGTATTTAAGCAGCGATTTACCTTTTTTAAACTGCTCAAGTTGTTGTTGTTAAGATGGCGGCTGAGGCGGACCTGGGGTGTCCTGGGACTTAGTATATTGTTCTGTATATTTACATTTGTACCAACTTCCAGGTTTTTATCGAATTACTTGCAGTGTTGGGATTTGTTTTGACGCGGACATAAAGACGTAAGAATGTACAGAAGTGTACACAAGCAGTTTAAGGAATGTAAGGAAGAAGTGAAAGAAGATAATTAAGAAAGTGATTATAGCTTCCTTCCTGCCTATATATAGCCGTCGTGCTCCACTTCTGGTTAGTGTGACTTTGTAAATGGTCCAAGTCGGACCGAAACGTCGTCGTAAGCTCCTCTCTTCTATGTGCGGGTTGTTTGTGCATTGCGTATGCTTCCTTCATTTCTTCCTTCCTTTCTTTCTCCTTCACTCCACTACACTATACCCATCCAACCCCATTACTCCCATCCCCCTTTACACAACACCCACCCATCCATCCAAACCCTTCCGCACTCGTCCCTATTGGGTCAATACCATCCCTGACGCCTCACACACCACGCCTATACTCTCACTATTCCCACTCCCAATTTTCCACCTAATCTGCCTGCCTGCCTGCCTCTCTCTCTCTCTCTCTCTCTCTCTCTCTCTCTCTCTCTCTCTCTCTCTCTCACTTACTCCAGAAAGAAGACAACTGTCAAGGACCAGGCAATATGGTTGAAGGAGGATGGAGGGAAGCTCACTAGAAATGACCAGGAAGAATGTAAAGAACTGAACAGAAGTTTTAGGAAGGTGTCCTCAGTGGAAACTGGAACATTACCAGAGAGCCAAAGGGGAGTGCACCAACGAACACGAACACTGGACACACTACACACAGCGGGAGGAGAGACGAAGAAACTATTGAGTGAGCTAGACACCTCGAAGGCAATGGCACCAGACAAAATCTCTTTGTGGGTTCTGAGAGAGAGAGAGAGAGAGAGAGAGAGAGAGAGAGAGAGAGAGAGAGAGAGAGAGAGAGAGAGAGAGAGAGAGAGAGAGAGAGAGAGAGACGATTTTCAACATGTCAACTGAAAAAAAAGAATGGGACAGACAGGTAGCATTAAACTACAGTCTTTTGTCACTGACATGTATATGCAATATGTAATGTTGTGGAGAAACAGTAGTAGTGGTGAACGTGGAAAGGAGAAGGTTCATAAACAACGACCAGCACGACTTTAAGAATGTAAACCCTGTCTCGCATATCTGCTAGAGTTCTATGACAAGGTAACGAAAGTCAACCAGTAGAGAGAGGTGGATGGACTGCATATTTACGACCTATAAGAAGGTGTTCAATACAGTATGACACAAGAGACCAGGACAAAAGCTAGAGAAGTCGGTAGGAATTACAGGGAAGGAGGTCAACGAGTTACTGTCAGGGAGGTGTAGGAATGGGCGAGTGTGACGAGTGAGGCTCCACAAGGGTCAGTACTGGCACTACAACTTTCTTGTGTACGTCAACGATATGACAGAAGAAATCCAGTCAAAGGTTTGCAGATGGCGTAAAAGTAATGAGAATACAAGCAGGAGCAGACCAGGAAAAACTACAAATGGAACTGACAAGCCACAGGATTACTCTGACAAGTTGCTACTAGAATACAAAGTAATGAAAATTGAGTACGGGCATAGATGACCAGAAACAGAGTATGAACTTGGGGGGAGGGGGCACAGGCTACAACCTTCCTTAAAGAAGGGCCTCGAGGAGAGCATAGTTTCAAGCATATTACCGAATAACCACAACAGCAGCACGCAAAAGTGGTAAATTTAGAGAGAGCTTCAACAAGAAGTCATTCACGACTCAAGAAATCGTAATGACACGATTGCAAACAAACCATACCACGGGCGGGGATAGAACCCGCGATCAGAGTCTGGAGTTTTGAGACTCTCTGATCGCGGGTTCTATCCCCGCCCGTGGTATGGTGTAGTCATTCACGACCCTGTACACGGCATATGTAAGGTGCATCTTGAAGCGTGCAGCGCCGATGTGGAATCCACATCCGATGTCAGCATAGTTGCTGATCCACTGTATATGTATATGTTATCTGAGTATCATAGTACTATCCATATGTTTTACATATTTGAGCCCTTGCTAGGCTCAGTGACTAGCTTGCGTGACCGTCACGTGATGCCGTGTGAAAGCGCTGCGCTCCTGGCCTCGTCTTCTCTCCGCGCTTAGGTCTACGACAGGCAACACAGGCAGTCTGGGCTCCCCTCTCACACTCTGCTAATGTAAGTGTTATCATCCAATGACTGTGTTTAATTCCAACCATCACATCTCCACGAACCCTCCCGACACCGATACAACGAGACTAGTTCCGCAGGTAAGGGGTAAGAGCTACATGGAGAGGCTAAAGGAGCTAAACCTGATGGCATTAGACAAATTGTAATAATGCTGATAGAATTACCGAGAATATGTTTGGTAAAAGGACACAAGTGCAACCATTGTGACATTTTATTGTTGCAAAGTTTCGCTCTCCAGGAGCTTGTCAAACCATCTTGACAAAGCTCCTGGAGACCGAAACGTTGCCACAATAAAATACCGCATTAATTGCACAAGTGTCGTTTTACGTAACAAGACAACAAGCACAAGAAGGAAGTGGAACAACTTAGCGAAGTGGTAGCGGCAGAATCCATATATATTAAGAACAGATACGACAGAGCTCCAGCAGCTAGGAGCGTGTGTGAACCCAACTGCGGTCACTGGAGAGGCAGGGACAGGAGCTTAGTATCGACCCCTGCAGCCACAAAAAGGTGAGTAAACACAGTAGAGGCACTAACAACATATGTTATTAAGTACTGCACAAATGTCTTCATTCTTACACTTGTCAGTATTGTATACCATCAACATAACACTGGGGTGAGAAAGCAACACACTGGTGTCTTGCTAGAGGTGAAGTCTTCACTGCTTCAACCTTGAGGGACTGACCACATCCTATCAAGGCTGACGTACTTATCACTTCCAAAATATCAGTAATTCTACTGCCTCCAGAGTTATATTCGCCTGAATTCGATCATCAAGTGGAAACAGTGAGCTGTGAACAGGAGGAAACTGATTCTTTACAGACTTAATGAAATTGACAAAAGAAAAAAAAAATCCCGGAACTACGAGGAAGACCAATGCTCATGACCTGACACAACGGTTCCTGGACCAATACTCATGACCTGACACAACGGTTGTTGGACCAATACTCATGACCTGACACAACGGTTGTTGGACCAATACTCATGACCTGACACAACGGTTGTTGAACCAGTGCTCATGACCTGACACAACGGTTGCTGGACCAATGTTCATGACCTGACATAACGGTTGCTGGACCAAACAACAAAGGGGAAAAACCTGTGAAGATTTTCTGAGTGCTGATGCAGTATGGAGAAAACAAGAGATGAAAAGGAAGTAGCAACATGAAAGGAAAAAATCCATAATTAAAAAGAAGCGAGGATATACAAGAAGCAAAGGAAGAAAGAATCGAAGCTAATAAATGAACTGTACACAGCAGCAGGAAATGTGTCTCCACAGAAGTAATTTCTGAAGGAAAGATTAGTACCCACTGAAAATGAGGTTAGACTCGCTAGTAGTAAGAGACGTGGCAGGTATGAAGGAAAGTATACCCTGGGAGAAAGTAAAGTAGCGCAGCTAACGTGGGAGAAGGAAAAAAAATGGGCAACAAAAGAAAGTCACAACAGAAAGGAAAGAGAAGCAAGACACAGCAGACCCAGAAGAACAAGTTTTAAACAAGTATTCAGAACTAGCATCCAGTAAACACCCCCTACCAACATAACACTTCACCCCTCCCCCTCTTACACTTCACCCCACCCCTCCCCTCTTACACTTCACCCCTCCCCTCTTACACTTCACCACTCCCCTCTTACACTTCACCACTCCCCTCTTACGCTTCATCCCTCTCTCCATCAAAATCTCCCTTCTCCACCAGCTTCACAATCTCTCCCCCCAACAATTCTCTCTCCCCCCTTGCCCCTCACCTTCCTCATTCTTTTCACACTCCCTTCTATCCCACCGTATCTTTCATTTACATTACCATTGTTTTTCTTCCCACCTCGCCCCTGTGCCACCCTCGGAGATGCTAGTTCCCAAGTGATAGTAACTCCAGTGATAGTAACTCCAGTCTCCCACCTCAGGCTGACATATTTCAACAATGTATGAGCATCAACCTGCGTGATGGAATGATAGACAACCATAGTTAACGTTTGTTCCCACTGTGTAACTATCATACAGAATAGTGTAGCAACACACTGCTGGTGTTCCCACTGTGTAACTATCATACAGAATAGTGTAGCAACACACTGCTGGTGTTCCCACTGTGTAACTATCATACAGAATAGTGTAGCAACACACTGCTGGTGTTCCCACTGTGTAACTATCATACAGAATAGTGTAGCAACACACTGCTGGTGTTCCCACTGTGTAACTATCATACAGAATAGTGTAGCAACACACTGCTGGTGTTCCCACTGTGTAACTATCATACAGAATAGTGTAGCAACACACTGCTGGTGTTCCCACTGTGTAACTATCATACAGCATAGTGTAGCAACACACTGCTGGTGTTCCTACTGTGTAACTATCATACAGCATAGTGTAGCAACACACTGCTGGTGCTCCTACTGTGTAACTATCATACAGAATAGTGTAGCAACACACTGCTGGTGTTCCTACTGTGTAACTATCATACAGCATAGTGTAGCGACACACTGCTGGTGTTCCCACTGTGTAACTATCATACAGAATAGTGTAGCAACGCACTGCTGGTGTTCCCACTGTGTAACTATCATACGGAATAGTGTAGCAACACACTGCTGGTGCTCCCACTGTGTAACTATCATACGGAATAGTGTAGCAACACACTGCTGGTGTTCCCACTGTGTAACTATCATACGGAATAGTGTAGCAACACACCGCTAGTGTTCCCACTGTGTAACTATCATACGGAATAGTGTAGCAACACACTGCTGGTGTTCCCACTGTGTAACTATCATACGGAATAGTGTAGCACCACACTGCTGGGGTTCCCACTGTGTAACTATCATACGGAATAGTGTAGCGACACACTGCTGGTGTTCCCACTGTGTAACTATCATACGAAATAGTGTAGCGACACACTGCTGGTGTTCCCACTGTGCAACTATCATACGAAATAGTGTAGCGACACACTGCTGGTGTTCCCACTGTGTAACTATCATACGGAATAGTGTAGCAACACACTGCTGGTGTTCCCACTGTGTAACTATCATACGGAATAGTGTAGCGACACACTGCTGGTGTTCCCACTGTGTAACTATCATACGAAATAGTGTAGCAACACACTGCTGGTGTTCCCACTGTGTAACTATCATACGAAATAGTGTACCAACACACTGCTGGTGTTCCCACTGTGTAACTATCATACGAAATAGTGTAGCAACACACTGCTGGTGTTCCCACTGTGCAACTATCATACGAAATAGTGTAGCGACACACTACTGGTGTTCCCACTGTGTAACTATCACACGGAATAGTGTAGCAACACACTGCTGGTGTTCCCACTGTGTAACTATCATACGGAATAGTGTAGCGACACACTGCTGGTGTTCCCACTGTGCAACTATCATACGAAATAGTGTAGCAACACACTGCTGGTGTTCCCACTGTGTAACTATCATACGAAATAGTGTAGCAACACACTGCTGGTGTTCCCACTGTGTAACTATCATACGAAATAGTGTAGCGACACACTGCTGGTGTTCCCACTGTGTAACTATCATACGAAATAGTGTAGCAACACACTGCTGGTGTTCCCACTGTGCAACTATCATACGAAATAGTGTAGCAACACACTGCTGGTGTTCCCACTGTGTAACTATCATACGAAATAGTGAAGCAACACACTGCTGGTGTTCCCACTGTGTAACTATCATAAGAAATAGTGTAGCAACACACTGCTGGTGTTCCCACTGTGTAACTATCATACGGAATAGTGTAGCAACACACTGCTGGTGTTCCCACTGTGTAAATATCATACGGAATAGTGTAGCAACACACTGCTGGTGTTCCCACTGTGTAACTATCATACGAAATAGTGTAGCAACACACTGCTGGCGTTCCCACTGTATAACTATCATACGGAATAGTGTAGCAACACAGTGCTGGTGTTCCCACTGTGTAACTATCATACGAAATAGTGTAGCAACACACTGCTGGTGCTCCCACTGTGTAACTATCATACGGAATAGTGTAGCAACACACTGCTGGTGTTACCACTGTGTAACTATTACATCATAATAGTGTAGCAACACACCGCTGGTGTTCCCACTGTGTAACTATTACATCATAAGAGTGTAGCAACACACTGCTGGTGTTCCCAATGTGTAACTATCATACGGAATAGTGTAGCAACACACTGCTGGTGCTCCCACTGTGTAACTATCATACGGAATAGTGTAGCAACACACTGCTGGTGTTCCCACTGTGTAACTATCATACGGAATAGTGTAGCAACACACTGCTGGTGCTCCCACTGTGTAACTATCATACGGAATAGTGTAGCAACACACTGCTGGTGTTCCCACTGTGTAACTATCATACGGAATAGTGTAGCAACACACTGCTGGTGTTCCCACTGTGTAACTATCATACGGAATAGTGTAGCAACACACCGCTGGTGTTCCCACTGTGTAACTATTACATCATAATAGTGTAGCAACACACTGCTGGTGCTCCCACTGTGTAACTATCATACGGAATAGTGTAGCAACACACTGCTGGTGCTCCCACTGTGTAACTATCATACGGAATAATGTAGCAACACACTGCTGGTGTTACCACTGTGTAACTATTACATCATAATAGTGTAGCAACACACCGCTGGTGTTACCACTGTTTAACTATTACATCATAATAGTGTAGGAACACACTGCTGGTGTTACCACTGTGTAACTATTACATCAAAATAGAGTAGCAACACACTGCTGGTGTTACCACTGTGTAACTATTACATGATAATAGTGTAGCAACACACTGCTGGTGTTCCAACTGTGTAACTATCATACGGAATAGTGTAGCAACACACTGCTGGTGTTCCCACTGTGTAACTACATCATAATAGTGTAGCAACACACTGCTGGTGTTCCCACTGTGTAACTATCATACGGAATAGTGTAGCAACACACCGCTGGTGTTCCCACTGTGTAACTATTACATCATAATAGTGTAGCAACACACTGCTGGTATTACCACTGTGTAACTATTACATCATAATAGTGTAGCAACACACTGCTGGTGTTCCCACTGTGTAACTATCATACGGAATAGTGTAGCAACACACCGCTGGTGTTCCCACTGTGTAACTATTACATCATAATAGTGTAGCAACACACTGCTGGTGTTACCACTGTGTAACTATCATACGGAAGTGTAGCAACACACTGCTGGTGCTCCCACTGTGTAACTATCATACGGAATAGTGTAGCAACACACTGCTGGTGCTCCCACTGTGTAACTATCATACGGAATAGTGTAGCAACACACTGCTGGTGTTACCACTGTGTAACTATTACATCATAATAGCGTAGCAACACACTGCTGGTGTTACCACTGTGTAACTATTACATCATAATAGTGTAGCAACACACTGCTGGTGTTACCACTGTGTAACTATTACATCAAAATAGAGTAGCAACACTGCTGGTGTTACCACTGTGTAACTATTACATCATAATAGTGTAGCACCACACTGCTGGTGTTCCAACTGTGTAACTATCATACGGAATAGTGTAGCAACACACTGCTGGTGTTCCCACTGTGTAACTACTACATCATAATAGTGTAGCAACACACTGCTGGTGTTACCACTGTGTAACTATTACATCATAATAGTGTAGCAACACACTGCTGGTATTACCACTGTGTAACTATTACATCATAATAGTGTAGCAACACACTGCTGGTGTTACCACTGTGTAACTATTACATCATAATAGTGTAGCAACACACTGCTGGTGTTCCCACTGTGTAACTATCATACGGAATAGTGTAGCAACACACCGCTGGTGTTCCCACTGTGTAACTATTACATCATAATAGTGTAGCAACACACTGTTGGTGTTACCACTGTGTAACTATTACATCATAATAGTGTAGCAACACACTGCTGGTGCTCCCACTGTGTAACTATCATACGGAATAGTGTAGCAACACACTGCTGGTGCTCCCACTGTGTAACTATCATACGGAATAGTGTAGCAACACACTGCTGGTGCTCCCATTGTGTAACTATCATACGGAATAGTGTAGCAACACACTGCTGGTGCTCCCACTGTGTAACTATCATACGGAATAGTGTAGCAACACACTGCTGGTGCTCCCACTGTGTAACTATGATACGGAATAGTGTAGCAACACACTGCTGGTGTTCCCACTGTGTAACTATCATACGGAATAGTGTAGCAACACACTGCTGGTGCTCCCACTGTGTAACTATTATACGGAATAGTGTAGCAACACACTGCTGGTGTTCCCACTGTGTAACTATCATACGGAATAGTGTAGCAACACACTGCTGGTGTTCCCACTGTGTAACTATTACATCATAATAGTGTAGCAACACACTGCTGGTGTTCCCACTGTGTAACTATTACATCATAATAGTGTAGCAACACACTGTTAGTGTCCCAGTTTTTACTAAATAAAATACTTTCTTCTACCTCTTCTCTCCTCTCTAATTCTCCTTCTATTGTTACCTCTCCTTTATTCACACTCCATCCCCTATCCCACTAGCACCATCCTTACCTCTCTCTCTCTCTCTCTCTCTCTCTCTCTCTCTCTCTCTCCAATTTACTGTATTCGTTCTTTCTACTTCTATCACTATTTTTCCTCTTCCCTCCGTTCCTTTTAACTCTGCTTCTCCCCTTTATCGCTCATCCCTTCCTGCCCCACTATCGACCGCCTCAACCCCCACCCCGTCGACCCACCCATCCACCCACCCACCCACTTTCCTCACAACCTCTCTAACTTTTCCTTAATATTTCTCCTTTTCACTTTATCACACCCCTTACCCCCTTCCCTTTCTCTTTCCCCTCCTAACTCATCTAGTACCTCTCTTTTTCTCTTTTAACTGTTCTAACCCTCCTCTCTTTTTCTCTCCTAACTTTTCTAACCTATCCCCTCCCCCTGCCAGTCTCCTTCACCGACTCCTCCTCTCCCCTCCCCCAACTTCCTCACTGCTCCTCCAGTCACTATCTGTCTTCCAGGACTCTCACTGCTGGCCAGGCAACTCTTACCCAGAATACAACATAATATGCTAATATCTTAACTAAGGATGCACTACAATCATCCTTCTTTCTTGTTGCTAAACGTTATTCGTGACCTAGATGGCGCCAGAGTCGTTCATCTGAACGAATCTATCTGGATTTCCTACTCATTTATGCAACATTGCAAGCTCCTGAAGATGTGTTGATTGCAACACGAAAGACCTCTAGAGTTATCATTCAAACACACCTGTGGTTAATTTTGTTTTATATATATATATATATATATATATATATATATATATATATATATATATATATATATGTGTGTGTGTGTGTGTGTGTGTGTGTGTAAAGTCAGCTAACCTTAAGTAAAATTAAATGTATTTATATGTACACTCAGGTGTACCCATGTAGTCATATGTGCCCAGGTAATGTCAGGCGTGCCCAGGTAAAATCAAGTGTGCCCAGGTAAAGTCGTGCGCCCAGGTAAAGTCAAGTGTTCCCAGGTAAACTTAAGTGTGCCCAGGTAAAGTCAGGCGTGCCCAGGTAAAGTCAAGTGTGCCCAGGTAAAGTCAAGTGTGCCCAGGCAAAGTCAGATATGCCCAGGTAAAGTCAGGCGTGCCCAGGCAAAGTCAACGGTGCCCTGGTAAAGTCAGGTGTACCCAGGAGACGTCAGCTATTCCCAGGTGACATCAGCGCTGTCCAGGTGATGTCAGATGCCCCAGGTGACATGATGTGTGGCCAGGGCACCTGGCGAGGAGCACATTACCATGAGGATGAGCAGGATGAGGCAGTATTAGTCGTACCTGCAACCACAAGAAACCAGATGTTACTCAACAACCTTAACTCGTCAACTTACAAGATTAACTTACAAAGTTACAAGCTTAACTTACAAACTTACAAGCTTAACTTACAAACTTACAAGCTTAACTTACGAACTTACAAGCTTAACTTACGAACTTACAAGCTTAACTTACGAAGTTACAAGCTTAACTTACGAACTTACAGGCTTAACCTACACACTTACAAGCTTAACTTACGAACTTACAGGTTTAACCTACAAACTTACAAGCTTAACTTATAAAATTAAAAACTTAACTCACCGACTTATAAGCTTTACAAATACATTTAGCAGCTTGGTAAGAAAAAGCTGTGAGAGGTGTCACACAGACAGGTAATTATAATACTTGACGAACTTCTTGACACTGTACACTGTCTGCGAGAAAGGGGGGAGTTGGTACTCAGCTCCTGGCCCCGCCTCCTAGATTACTTTGATCACTTTCATTGACTTCTGGACTTAACATGTCTACTCTTGAAGCCGCGTATTGAGTTTTGCCTCCATCACTGCCCCTCATCCTGAGACTAAAGAAATATCTCCTTGTATCCTCATGGCTCATCTGTGTCTACCTGGAGTGGCTTCCGGAGGTCACCGCCCCCGCACCCCGGTTCCAGACCAGGTTTCCTGGTTGCTGGCCTGATCAAGCTGTTAGTACCCGTAGTCCAACGCATGCACCACAACCTAGCTGATCAGGAAATGTTCTTGAGGAATCTGTCGAATTACCTCTTAACAGCTAGGGATTTGTTGGTAATCCCCCTTATGCATGAAGGATGAAGAGTCGTGGTCCTTGTACACTTATTGAGCTCTCTTTCAGTGTGCTCATCGCTTCCCTGCACCGTCTGTCAAGCCTCTTGTGTTCATTAGCAGTAATTTCGTTTCATAAGTGTTATAAGTTTGGGACCAATCCCTCCAGTACCTCCCAGGTGTAGATTATGATGTATCTTCCTCGCTTACGTTCCAAGGAGTACACTTCTAGGGGCTTTAATATTCCCAGTAATTTAGGTGTCTGAGTTCATACGAGCTGTGAAAGTTCTCTGTACGGTTTCCAGCTCAGCAGTTTCGTCTGCCTTAAAGTAGGTCGTTAGTACACAGCAATATTCCAGCTTAGAGTGAACAAGTAACCTGAAGAGTGTCATCGTTCGCTTGGCATCTCTTGTTTTGACGACTCTAGTTACACAACCTATCGTTTTTCTTGCAGTTGCGATGATAACATTGTTATACTCCTTGAACTTGAGGTCTGACATTATCACCCCCAGGTCTCTCACATCTGACTTGCATTCTATTAAGCGATTTGAGTTTGTCTTGTACACTGATCTTGTTTTTATTTCCTCCATTCTTCCCTGAGATAATAACTGAAATTTATCCTCAATGAACATCATATTGTTGTCAGTAGCCCACCGGGAAATTTGGTTTATGTGCGTATTCCCTAGATCCGTGTGTGTGTGTGTGTGTGTGTGTGTGTGTGTGTGTGTGTGTGTGTGTGTGTGTGTACTCACCTAGTTGTGGTTGCAGGGGTTGATTCGTAGCTCCTGGCCCCGCCTCTTCACTGGTGTGTGGGTGTGGGTGGGTATAGCAGCCCCTGGCATCTCCCGTACAATAAATCCCAGGTATGTGGGAGAGGCATGGCTATATCTCCCACCCTCTTCCCCAAACAGAGGGGAAAACAAACGTCTATTTTTCTTCAAAGGGGAAGAGATCAGAGGGGAGGAGATGAAAGTTACACAAATATAAACAAAAAGTGAGAACAGGGAATATACAAGGTAAAAAATATATTTGAAGGATTTAGGAAAGCAAGCCGACAGTGTGACAGATTTCCAGATATTTTTTTCTGGGACAACGTCAGTATGAAGGTACAAGACCAGAGGTACAGTGGCACATTTGGCTCTAGGGAGGATTTTAATGCTACAACTTATCCTCATTCCTAATACTCGCATATATTATATATACATATATGCATATATACATATATGCATATATATATATATATATATATATATATATATATATATATATATATATATATATATATATATATATATATATGCAATAAGATCACAGTAAACAGGTGATTTCAAAATATGCAAAACAACCACTCTGAAAGAATAGAGAAATTCCAAGCGCTTTCGTGACTACTCACATTATCAAGGAACTATGATAATGTGAGTAGTCACGAAAGCGCTTGGAATTTCTCTATTCTTTCAGAGTCGTTGTTTTGCATATATATATATATATATATATATATATATATATATATATATATATATATATATATATATATATATATATATACATATATGCCATGTACCACTCAAATCCCTGTAAACAGGGAACGTTGGGAAAGTGACGCATGAGAAAACAAGTGTTGAATACACAATTGTACACCCAGGCCCACACTACCTCCCCCTCCCCCTCCAAACACACATCAGATGAGTCACAGGGATGTTACGAAATACTTCTTCAGTCACAGAGTTGTTATGAAGTGGAGAGTGATGTAGTGGAGGCAAGTACCATACATAGCTTTAAGAAGAGGTATGGTAAAGCTCATGGAGAAGGGAGTGGACCTAATAGCGATCAGCAATGAGGCGGGGCCAGGAGCTGTGACTCGTGCAACCACAAATAGGTAAGAACACCTCTCCATTCTCCCTCACTCTCCCATAATACCTCACGGATGTATACCCAAACCTTCCTCCTCTCCCATAATACCTCACGGATGTATACCCAAACCTTCCTCCTCTCCCAGTCTATACCCTACCCAATAAGGGATACCTTCCAGTGAGCCAGGGCGGGGCGGGGCCGTGAGGGGCGGGGCAGTGAGGGGCACGGTATCAGAACACCTTCCACACTGGGTAACCACCCGGGGTGTTGCTATGGTGAGAAAGTGTCACAGGGGCAGTGTAGGGCAAGTGCTAGAGGTGAAACAGGTGTTCTCTCCAGGGAGACAGGTGTTCCGACTCCACAAGTGCGATAAACACCTTCACACAACCCCACCTCATACCATCCACCCAGAGCAAAGGTGCTTCCTGTGATCTTAGTTGCTTGGACTTCCTCCTCTTTTCTGCAACACTGCAAACTCCTGATGTGTTGATTGCAACACGAAAGGCCTAGAGCTATCATTCAACTCCCTCCGTAGTTTTATATATATATATATATATATATATATATATATATATATATATATATATATATAAAGGGAAGATTGGAGCCAATTCCATTGATCAAGATCCCCTTACCAACATGGAGGCAACATCTTCGAAGTGAAGAGTGCGAGGAGGACAAGTGAGGAGGGTGAGCCCCTGGCACTCTCGGATAATGGCTGGCACTTACCCTGGTAAATCTGCAGCAGTGCCATTATGCCCCAGCAGCCTGAGGTAATAACATAGCTCTTTACCTTCCCAGGCGGCCATGGGGAGGGGGACTCCTATCTGACATTTACTGAGGTGTAACAATACGCTGCATTGCACCGTCTTGCTGAGAGCAGTGCAGCTGAGTGCCTCACAGAGAGCAGTGCAGCTGAGTGCCTCACAGAGAGCAGTGCAGCTGAGTGCCTCACAGAGAGCAGTGCAGCTGAGTGCCTCACAGAGAGCAGTGCAGCTGAGTGCCTCACAGAGAGCGTTCAGCTGCCTGATTTGCAGCAGCAGCACATTACCTCAGTTATACAATGGTAAATATTTATATAAGGTACTTTCTTAGTTACGTGGGAAATATATGTCTATAAGTGAATTATTACTGTGACGTGTGTGTGTGTGTGTGTGTGTGTGTGTGTGTGTGTGTGTGTGTGTGTGTGTGTGTCAGAGAGAGAGAGAGAGCCTGCTCCTGTTCTCTCCTTCCTGGTTATCTAACACCTGCATTGCAACACTTGAGAGGAAATATGTTGTTCAGCAGGCTACACACAGTGCCACTAGGCACACTGCCAGTCAAGAGGCATTTCCCCTCTCATAGTGCCTGCATGAGGGCAAGGATCCTTCTTACCCTCACTATGGGCAAGGCATCATCCACAATTCCCAGAAAGGTGCCTAGTGCTTATTCATATAATTATCCGAGTGGGGACTAACTTATCACTGCTGAGGGAGGGTGAGACGGTAGGATGGAGGGTGAGACGGTAGGATGGAGGGTGAGACGGTAGGATGGAGGGTGAGACGGTAGGATGGAGGGTGAGACGGTAGGATGGAGGGTGAGACGGTAGGATGGAGGGTGAGACGGTAGGATGGAGGGTGAGACGGTAGGATGGAGGGTGAGACGGTAGGATGGAGGGTGAGACGGTAGGATGGAGGGTGAGACGGTAGGATGGAGGGTGAGACGGTAGGATGGAGGGTGAGACGGTAGGATGGAGGGTGAGACGGTAGGATGGAGGGTGAGACGGTAGGATGGAGGGTGAGACGGTAGGATGGAGGGTGAGACGGTAGGATGGAGGGTGAGACGGTAGGATGGAGGGTGAGACGGTAGGATGGAGGGTGAGACGGTAGGATGGAGGGTGGGACAGTGGGATGGAAGTCGAGACTGTGGAATGGTGGACATCTGCATCTTAAGAAAGACCACTGGTGAGTCTTCAGGAGAGCAGCAGGAGACGTCCAATCTTTAAGAATGATGAGTGTGTCAATACTTCTCTACTGACGAGGAAGAACTGTAAACCCGTAGAAATCATTCAGCGCCTGGGTAATGGGTAGTCGCAGTCAAGTTTGATCCGAGGACACCGTTAATTCCTTGACTGGAGAATCCTGGTGGCTAAAGCTCCCGCTTCACACACGGAGGGCCCGGGTTCGATTCCCGACGGGTGGAAACATTTCGACACGTTTCCTTACACCTGTTGTCCTGTTCACCTAGCAGCAAATAGGTACCTGGGTGTTAGTCGACTGGTGTGGGTCGCATCCTGGGGGACAAGATTAAGGACCCCAATGGAAATAAGTTAGACAGTCCTCGATGACGCACTGACTTTCTTGGGTTATCCTGGGCGGCTAACCCTCCGGGGTTAAAAATCCGAACGAAATGTCATCCTGGCAGTGAAACCTAACTACAATCACTATATATAAAACACGTGTAACGGGCATTTTTTTTAATCGCAGAAATGTTTCTCGCCTGCCCAGCCGATTTCTTCAGTTCAATACAAGTGAAAAAGAAATTACTGTACAAGGTGATCAGTCCCTCAGTGTCTTCCTCAACTTCTCGGTACTATATACCATTAGCAATATGATAATGAAAATACTGGCCCCAGTACTTTATCTTGCACTTCTCTTACGTGCAAGGAGATTCATCTCTCGCCTCGACTCGCCCTAAAGGGACATGTAATTCCAGCAGGACTTCAGCACAACAGCTGTCTGAAGCTTTACTGTTACCTACAGAGACTGTGTTCTCAACATGCCCCACCTGGAAAAATAAACACAAATGCAGTATAATGTGATCCTTTGTTGACAACGTTTCGCCCACACAGTGGACTTTATCAAGTCACAAACAGATCTGTTTGTGACTTGATAAAGTAATGGTAATTGATAAAGTAATGGTATTTTAAGAGATAAGATAAGATTTCGTTCGGATTTTTAACCCCGGAGGGTTAGCCACCCAGGATAACCCAAGAAAGTCAGTGCGTCATCAAGGACTGTCTAACTTATTTCCATTGTGGTCCTTAATCTTGTCCCCCAGGATGCGACCCACACCAGTCGACTAACACCCAGGTACCTATTTGCTGCTAGGTGAACAGGACAACAAGTGTAAGGAAACTTGTCGAAATGTTTCCACCCGCCGGGAATCGAACCCAGGCCCTCCGTGTGTGAAGCGGGAGCTTTAGCCACCAGGCCACCGGGCCACCATTTATCTCCACCGTGCTCCACCTGGCTCAACTAGGAGAGCCAGGAGACAGCACAAGACAGACATAATAACTGTCTCCTCACCATTCCATCAGCGATATATTCATTCGTTAATGACTGTCGTGTCCACCAGGATGGCACGACATATCACCAGCAGAAAAACAAAGTTAATCGAGCAAATAAAAGCTCAGACTCACAGATGCTATTGCTTGTAAAACAAAGAGTAACTCTGGCCTTAACTCCTTAAAACTCCTCTGTGTTTATTAACACTAAAGACGTCTAATTAACGCGACAGAAGATTATTATACAATCAAGAAAAATGAGCTGTAAATTAATATTCGAAAATAGCAACACCTGGCAGAGAGAGAGAGAGAGAGAGAGAGAGAGAGAGAGAGAGAGAGAGAGAGAGAGAGAGAGAGAGAGAGAGAGAGAGAGAGAGAGTGAGTGAGTTTAATCTATTTCAATATGTTGCTGTTCTGAGTGTAGGTGATTGGTTAAGGTGTCAGCAGTCACTTCACCTGATTGGCGCCTCGGTGTATCCTCAGTCCACACATGAGAAATTTCTTTGTGTTTCAACATGAACAACGTAAGTGAATACACACAGCTGACATGACAAATCATGAAAGGGGGAATAATCAGGGCAACCAGCCATCATGTCAGTCTGAGATAAATATATCATAGTGGTGGACAAACCCTCAAGAACACAAGATATTGTTCCAGACCATGGAACGTCACTGGTACAGTACGAGAAAACGCAATAAATGTCCGGGGCCCAAGACTGTTCAACAGCCTCCCACCAGCAATAAGGGGCATTACGGGAAGACTCCTGGTTGTCTTCAAGAGGGAGCTGGACAGATACCTAAAGACGGTGCAGGATCAGCTGGGCTGTGGTTCGTACGCTAGATTGCGTGGGGCCAGCAGTAACAGCCTCGTTGATCAGGCCCTGATCCACCGGGAGGCCTGGTCGTGGACCGGGCCGCGGGGGCGTTGATCCCCGGAATACCCTCCAGGTAGACTCCAGGTATGGAGCTGAACTCTTCTCCAGACTGAGGGACTGACCACCTCAAATATTTTTTCTCCAAGGTTGATGCACTGATTACATCTTTATTTCATTACTACTGTTCCCTTTGTATTTGACTGCAGAAGTCTACTGTGTAGCTGAAACGTTTCATCAATAAAGTCACCCAACTGTTGCACATGGATCTTAATCTTCAACCTGTCGGTATTTAATACCATTCTTATACCATCCTAAACCGACTCAGTAGATCCGAACTAGGTCATCACCTGCTCCTAGGCTCGGGGACTGTTTAACTCTTCTTTCCCTGTCTTCTATATATATATTTCTACAGTCATCAGCGTGTCCATTTATTGTATTGATACATCCACTGGATGGCGAAATGTCTACAAGATACCCAGTGATGTTGCACATGTGTCTAATTTATCATCTTGTCGGTACTGTATACCACTGATGTACCATCTGTTATCTGTTAATGGTTCTCGGCATCATCTTCCCCACGACCTGGGTTCTCGGCATCATCTTCCCCACGACCTGGATTCTCGGCATCATCTTCCCCACGACCTGCTCTCACACTAAGCCTCTAAGATTGAAAAGAAAATAATTCAGGATTAAGAACTATTAAGGCAAAAATATGTGTATGTTGGATGGACTGGTAAGCCAGCTGAAGGCCTCGATCAGACGACCAAAAGCTCCAGCTGCGGGCCATCATATGACCCGCGTCAGGAAACACTTGTTCCGTTTCCTGACAAACCTAACCTAACCTGACCTCGCTAGTAGTGGCACCAGAGGAGTGTTGAAAGTTGATCAAACGTGACTGTTAGAGGCGGCAGCCGTACATGTGACCGTGGGTCACATGTGGAGGTAAACTGCTGTCTCATGTGCACACGAACAGTATGAACAACTGTTTCCCTGATGAAATGTTTGTAGATGATGAACATACTTACGTTTATCCCGCCACCACAACCCTTACACACCCACCCTCCATGACCTACCATGTTGGGGGCCCTCAGCACCCGCCATGTTAGGGGGGCCTCAACACCCGCCATGTTAGGGGGTCCTCAACACTTCTGTTCTCTGGGAAACTTGAAACCCCTCCCTGTCGCCTGTACTAACCTCTACCGTGTCCTGAATTGTTCATGTCTCTTGGGAAGGAAGGGTGGAAGAGAGAGAGAGAGAGAGAGAGAGAGAGAGAGAGAGAGAGAGAGAGAGAGAGAGAGAGAGAGAGAGAGAGAGAGAGAGAGAGAGAGAAACATACAAAAACCTAGGAACTAGTCCCTCAAAAAAGGGGTAACAGAAGTACATCTGGATTCGTATCAACAATTTATCTAACCTGTTGCAAGCAAATTAATAATAGTTGTTTCATAGTTCTGATTTGAGGAAGAGAGAGGGAAGGGAAGGGCTTTACCTAGTGTCTTCCCTCCCTGGCTGATGTGTGGTGTATGTCGGGTGAGTCACTAAATAATTCAAAACACACACACACACACACACACACACACACACACACACACACACACACACACACACACACACACACACACACACACACACTCCGCGTCAAGTCTACCGCTGCTACTACAGTATTATCATGTTCTTGGCGTTCTGCATATTCTTTCATTGATTAAGCCCGTGTAAGTGTGTGTGTATATAAGCAGTAGCAGACAAACTCGTACACTCAAGCAGCAGACACTGTACAATGCAGCAGAATCACATACTGTACACTGCAGTGAAAATATACAATACTCTGCAGCGGCAGACTTATACAACTTGGAGGTATAAATACACTACAAAAATCTATACAAAGTAGTGAACACAGGAACAAGAGAGAGAGAGAGAGAGAGAGAGAGAGAGAGAGAGAGAGAGAGAGAGAGAGAGAGAGAGGGAGGGAGGGTGAGGAGGGTGGGTTTACAGACCGGACACACTATTCGTAAAGTGCATACATGACAATGTATTTACAAAATACGGCTGCCATTGTTTACAATGAATACATTATGTTTAGAAGGTAATGTGCCCCCCCCCGTCTACCACTCTCTAACACACACACACACACACACACACACACACACACACACACACACACACACACACACACACACACTTCATATATAATAAACGGGACGCTGGGTCAAACATCAAGAATATAGCAACAGACACTGGAGTAGTGACTAGATTGATGAGTGGTGATCTAGATGGTGACCTGTCAAGTATTATTCCAAGAGAGTCAAGGTGAGGTTGAGTGTACCTTGGTGAGTAGTGAGTCACAGAGCAGAGTTCCTTATCAATAACAACAACACGAGCACAGGTAGACTGACACCTCATTATCACATGACATACCTTGCCTAGGTAACCACATTAACCATGAACACACAAGTGCTGCAGGTGTTGCTGCTTGTAGGGTGGCAACACATGTGGTTGGCAGGGTGTGGTCGGCAGTGTTAACGGCAGCGTGTGGTAGGCAGGGTGTCAAGGGTACGATGTCGTCGGCAGTGTGTTAACGAGAGGGTGTCAAGGGTAAGGTGTCAATAGTAGGGAGTCAAGGGCAGGGTGTCGACAGTAGGGTGTTAAGGGCAGGGTGTCGACAGTAGGGTGTCAAGGGCAGGGTGTCGACAGTAGGGTGTCAAGGGCAGGGTGTCGACAGTAAGGTGTCAAGGGCAGGGTGTCGACAGTAGGGTGTCAAGGGCAGGGCGTCGACAGTAGGGTGTCAAGGGCAGGGCGTCGACAGTAGGGTGTCAAGGGCAGGGTGTTGACAGTAGGGCGTCAGGGGCAGGGCGTCAGGGGCAGGGTGTCAGGGGCAGGGTGTCAAGGGCAGGGTGTCAAGGGCTAGGTGTCGACAGTAGGGTGTCAAGGGCAGGGTGTCGACAGTAGGGTGTCAAGGGCAGGGTGTCGACAGTAGGGTGTCAAGGGCAGGGTGTTGACAGTAGGGTGTCAAGGGCAGGGTGTTGACAGTAGGGTGTCAAGGGCAGGGTGTTGACAGTGGGGTGTCAAGGGAAGGGTGTCGACAGTAGGGTGTCAAGGGAAGGGTGTCGACAGTAGGGTGTCAAGGGCAGGGCGTTGACAGTAGGGTGTCAAGGGCAGGGTGTTGACAGTGGGGTGTCAAGGGCTAGGTGTCGACAGTAGGGTGTCAAGGGAAGGGTGTCGACAGTAGGGTGTCAAGGGCAGGGCGTTGACAGTAGGGTGTCAAGGGCAGGGTGTCGACAGTAGGGTGTCAAGGGCAGGGCGTTGACAGTAGGGTGTCAAGGGCAAGGTGTTGACAGTAGGGTGTCAAGGGCAGGGTGTCGACAGTGGAGTGTCAAGGGCTAGGTGTCGACAGTAGGGTGTCAAGGGCATGGTGTCATAGAGTGCCTTAGAGGGCAGGAAAAAGAAGGTGTACTGCCTCAGTACTCGTGTGTACTCAATGTTCAGGTCCTTACGTCAGTGTACGTAAGAGGGAGGAAGGCTCTCCTGCGCGTGCGCGCACCTGATATGTGACACACACACACACACACACACTATCGACAAGTGCCTTTGACAACCGATAGTTGGATATCGGCCAAAATTCCCGCATAGTCTCATCCCTAACAGAAAGACATACAAGTGAATACGAATACACACCAGGGAAAACATTAGCACCTGTCACAAGGATAACATTAGCACCTGTCACAAGGGTAACATTAGCACCTGTCACAAGGGTAACATTAGCACCTGTCACAAGGATAACATTAGCACCTGTCACAAGGGTAACATTAGCACCTGTCACAAGGGTAACATTAGCACCTGTCACAAGGATAACATTAGCACCTGTCACAAGGGTAACATTAGCACCCGTCACAAGGATAACATTAGCACCTGTCACAAGGACAACATTAGCACCTGTCACAAGGGTAACATTAGCACCTGTTACAAGGGTAACATTAGCACCTGTCACAAGGGTAACATTAGCACCTGTCACAAGGGTAACATTAGCACCTGTCACAAGGGTAACATTAGCACCTGTCACAAGGGTAACATTAGCACCTGTCACAAGGGTAACATTAGCACCTGTCACAAGGGTAACATTAGCACCTGTCACAAGGATAACATTAGCACCTGTCACAAGGATAACATTAGCACCTGTCACAAGGATAACATTAGCACCTGTCACAAGGATAACATTAGCACCTGTCACAAGGTTAACATTAGCACCTGTCACAAGGGTAACATTAGCACCTGTCACAAGGGTAACATTAGCACCTGTCACAAGGGTAACATTAGCACCTGTCACAAGGGTAACATTAGCACCTGTCACAAGGGCAACATTAGCACCTGTCACAAGGGTAACATTAGCACCTGTCACAAGGGTAACATTAGCACCTGTCACAAGGGTAACATTAGCACCTGTCACAAGGATAACATTAGCACCTGTCACAAGGATAACATTAGCACCTGTCACAAGGATAACATTAGCACCTGTCACAAGGATAACATTAGCACCTGTCACAAGGTTAACATTAGCACCTGTCACAAGGGTAACATTAGCACCTGTCACAAGGGTAACATTAGCACCTGTCACAAGGGTAACATTAGCACCTGTCACAAGGGTAACATTAGCACCTGTCACAAGGGCAACATTAGCACCTGTCACAAGGGTAACATTAGCACCTGTCACAAGGGTAACATTAGCACCTGTCACAAGGGTAACATTAGCACCTGTCACAAGGGCAACATTAGCACCTGTCACAAGGGTAACATTAGCACCTGTGTCAGGGGTAACAGCACCTGTGTCAGGGGTAACATTAGGACCTGTGTCAGGGGTAACATTAGCACCTGGCACAGGGGAACACCCGTCACAGGGGGAACATTAGCACCTGTCACAGGGGTAACATTAGCACCTGTCACAGGGGTAACATTAGCACCTGTCACAAGGGTAACATTAGCACCTGTCACAAGGGTAACATTAGCACCTGTCACAAGGGTAACATTAGCACCTGTCACAAGGATAACATTAGCACCTGTCACAAGGATAACATTAGCACCTGTCACAAGGATAACATTAGCACCTGTCACAAGGGTAACATTAGCACCTGTCACAAGGGTAACATTAGCACCTGTCACAAGGGTAACATTAGCACCTGTCACAAGGATAACATTAGCACCTGTCACAAGGGTAACATTAGCACCTGTCACAAGGATAACATTAGCACCTGTCACAAGGGTAACATTAGCACCTGTCACAAGGGTAACATTAGCACCTGTCACAAGGGCAACATTAGCACCTGTCACAAGGGTAACATTAGCACTTGTCACAAGGGCAACATTAGCACCTGTCACAAGGGTAACATTAGCACCTGTCACAAGGGTAACATTAGCACCTGTCACAAGGATAACATTAGCACCTGTCACAAGGGTAACATTAGCACCTGTCACAAGGGCAACATTAGCACCTGTCACAAGGGTAACATTAGCACCTGTCACAAGGGTAACATTAGCACCTGTCACAAGGGCAACATTAGCACCTGTCACAAGGGTAACATTAGCACCTGTCACAAGGGTAACATTAGCACCTGTCACAAGGGTAACATTAGCACCTGTCACAAGGGCAACATTAGCACCTGTCACAAGGGTAACATTAGCACCTGTCACAAGGGCAACATTAGCACCTGTCACAAGGGTAACATTAGCACCTGTCACAAGGGTAACATTAGCACCTGTCACAAGGGTAACATTAGCACCTGTCACAAGGGTAACATTAGCACCTGTCACAAGGGCAACATTAGCACCTGTCACAAGGGTAACATTAGCACCTGTCACAAGGGTAACATTAGCACCTGTCACAAGGGTAACATTAGCACCTGTCACAAGGGCAACATTAGCACCTGTCACAAGGGTAACATTAGCACCTGTGTCAGGGGTAACAGCACCTGTGTCAGGGGTAACATTAGCACCTGTGTCAGGGGTAACATTAGCACCTAGCACAGGGGAACACCCGTCACAGGGGGAACATTAGCACCTGTCACAGGGGTAACATTAGCACCTGTCACAGGGGGAACATTAGCACCTGTCACAAGGGTAACATTAGCACCTGTCACAAGGGTAACATTAGCACCTGTCACAAGGGTAACATTAGCACCTGTCACAAGGGTAACATTAGCACCTGTCACAGGGGTAACATTAGCACCTGTCACAGGGGTAACATTAGCACCTGTCACAGGGGTAACATTAGCACCTGTGTCAGGGGTAACATTAGCACCTGTCACAGGGGTAACATTAGCACCTGTCACAGGGGTAACATTAGCACCTGTCACAAGGGTAACATTAGCACCTGTCACAGGGGTAACATTAGCACCTGTCACAGGGGTAACATTAGCACCTGTCACAAGGGTAACATTAGCACCTGTCACAAGGGCAACATTAGCACCTGTCACAAGGGTAACATTAGCACCTGTGTCAGGGGTAACATTAGCACCTGTCACAGGGGTAACATTAGCACCTGGGGTAACATTAGCACCTGTCACAGGGGTAACATTAGCACCTGTCACAGGGGGAACATTAGCACCTGTCACAAGGGTAACATTAGCACCTGTCACAGGGGTAACATTAGCACCTGTCACAAGGGTAACATTAGCACCTGTCACACATTAGCACCTGTCACAGGGGTAACATTAGCACCTGTCACAGGGGTAACATTAGCACCTGTCACAGGGGTAACATTAGCACCTGTCACAGGGGTAACATTAGCACCTGTCACAGGGGTAACATTAGCACCTGTCACAGGGGTAACATTAGCACCTGTCACAGGGGTAACATTAGCACCTGTCACAGGGGTAACATTAGCACCTGTCACAGGGGTAACATTAGCACCTGTCACAGGGGTAACATTAGCACCTGTCACAGGGGTAACATTAGCACCTGTCACAGGGGTAACATTAGCACCTGTCACAGGGGTAACATTAGCACCTGTCACAGGGGTAACATTAGCACCTGTCACAGGGGTAACATTAGCACCTGTCACAGGGGTAACATTAGCACCTGTCACAGGGGTAACATTAGCACCTGTCACAGGGGTAACATTAGCACCTGTCACAGGGGTAACATTAGCACCTGTCACAGGGGTAACATTAGCACCTGTCACAAGGGTAACATTAGCACCTGTCACAAGGGCAACATTAGCACCTGTCACAAGGGTAACATTAGCACCTGTCACAGGCGGAGCATTAGCACCTGTCACAGGGGTAACATTAGCACCTGTCACAGGCGGAGCATTAGCACCTGTCACAGGGGTAACATTAGCACCTGTCACAGGCGGAGCATTAGCACCTGTCACAGGGGTAACATTAGCACCTGTCACAGGCGGAGCATTAGCACCTGTCACAGGGGTAACATTAGCACCTGTCACAGGCGGAGCATTAGCACCTGTCACAGGGGTAACATTAGCACCTGTCACAGGGGTAACATTAGCACCTGTCACAGGCGGAGCATTAGCACCTGTCACAGGGGTAACATTAGCACCTGTCACAGGGGTAACATTAGCACCTGTCACAGGGGTAACATTAGCACCTGTCACAAGGGTAACATTAGCACCTGTCACAAGGGTAACATTAGCACCTGTCACAGGGGTAACATTAGCACCTGTCACAGGGGTAACATCAGCACCTGTCACAGGGGTAACATTAGCACCTGTCACAAGGGTAACATTAGCACCTGTCACAAGGGTAACATTAGCACCTGTCACAGGGGTAACATTAGCACCTGTCACAGGGGTAACATTAGCACCTGTCACAGGGGTAACATTAGCACCTGTCACAGGGGTAACATTAGCACCTGTCACAGGGGTAACATTAGCACCTGTCACAGGCGGAGCATTAGCACCTGTCACAGGGGTAACATTAGCACCTGTCACAGGGCACCTGTCACACATTAGCACCTGTCACAGGGGTAACATTAGCACCTGTCACAGGGGTAACATTAGCACCTGTCACAGGGGTAACATTAGCACCTGTCACAGGGGTAACATTAGCACCTGTCACAGGGGTAACATTAGCACCTGTCACAGGGGTAACATTAGCACCTGTCACAAGGGTAACATTAGCACCTGTCACAAGGGTAACATTAGCACCTGTCACAGGGGTAACATTAGCACCTGTCACAGGGGTAACATTAGCACCTGTCACAGGGGTAACATTAGCACCTGTCACAGGGGTAACATTAGCACCTGTCACAGGGGTAACATTAGCACCTGTCACAGGGGTAACATTAGCAGCACCTGTCACAGGGGTAACATTAGCACCTGCACCTGTCACAGGGGTAACATTAGCACCTGTCACAGGGGTAACATCAGCACCTGTCACAGCATCCACCTGTCACAGGGGTAACATTAGCACCTGTCACAGGGGTAACATTAGCACCTGTCACAGGGGTAACATTAGCACCTGTCACAGGGGTAACATTAGCACCTGTCACAGGGGTAACATTAGCACCTGTCACAGGGGTAACATTAGCACCTGTCACAGGGGTAACATTAGCACCTGTCACAGGGGTAACATTAGCACCTGTCACAGGGGTAACATTAGCACCTGTCACAGGGGTAACATTAGCACCTGTCACAGGGGTAACATTAGCACCTGTCACAGGGGTAACATTAGCACCTGTCACAGGGGTAACATTAGCACCTGTCACAGGGGTAACATTAGCACCTGTCACAAGGGTAACATTAGCACCTGTCACAAGGGTAACATTAGCACCTGTCACAAGGGTAACATTAGCACCTGTCACAGGGGTAACATTAGCACCTGTCACAGGGGTAACATTAGCACCTGTCACAAGGGTAACATTAGCACCTGTCACAAGGGTAACATTAGCACCTGTCACAGGGGTAACATTAGCACCTGTCACAGGGGTAACATTAGCACCTGTCACAGGGGTAACATTAGCACCTGTCACAGGGGTAACATTAGCACCTGTCACAAGGGTAACATTAGCACCTGTCACAGGGGTAACATTAGGGTAACATTAGCACCTGTCACAGGGGTAACATTAGCACCTGTCACAAGGGTAACATTAGCACCTGTCACAAGGGTAACATTAGCACCTGTCACAGGGGTAACATTAGCACCTGTCACAAGGGTAACATTAGCACCTGTCACAAGGGTAACATTAGCACCTGTCACAGGGGTAACATTAGCACCTGTCACAGGGGTAACATTAGCACCTGTCACAGGGGTAACATTAGCACCTGTCACAGGGGTAACATTAGCACCTGTCACAAGGGTAACATTAGCACCTGTCACAAGGGTAACATTAGCACCTGTCACAGGGGTAACATTAGCACCTGTCACAGGGGTAACATTAGCACCTGTCACAGGGGTAACATTAGCACCTGTCACAGGGGTAACATTAGCACCTGTCACAGGGGTAACATTAGCACCTGTCACAGGGGTAACATTAGCACCTGTCACAGGGGTAACATTAGCACCTGTCACAGGGGTAACATTAGGGTAACACCTGTCACAGGGGGTAACATTAGCACCTGTCACAGGGGTAACATTAGCACCTGTCACAGGGGTAACATCAGCACCTGTCACAGGGGTAACATTATCAGTCACAGGGGTAACTGTCACAGGGGTAACATCAGCACCTGTCACAGGGGGTAACATTAGCACCTGTCACAGGGGTAACATTAGCACCTGTCACAGGGGTAACATTAGCACCTGTCACAGGGGTAACATTAGCACCTGTCACAGGGGTAACATTAGCACCTGTCACAGGGGTAACATTAGCACCTGTCACAGGGGTAACATTAGCACCTGTCACAGGGGTAACATTAGCACCTGTCACAGGGGTAACATTAGCACCTGTCACAGGGGTAACATTAGCACCTGTCACAGGGGTAACATTAGCACCTGTCACAGGGGTAACATTAGCACCTGTCACAAGGGTAACATTAGCACCTGTCACAAGGGTAACATTAGCACCTGTCACAAGGGTAACATTAGCACCTGTCACAAGGGTAACATTAGCACCTGTCACAAGGGTAATATTAGCACCTGTCACAAGGATAACATTAGCACCTGTCACAAGGGTAACATTAGCACCTGTCACAAGGGTAACATTAGCACCTGTCACAGGGGTAACATTAGCACCTGTCACAGGGGTAACATTAGCACCTGTCACAAGGGTAACATTAGCACCTGTCACAAGGGTAACATTAGCACCTGTCACAGGGGTAACATTAGCACCTGTCACAGGGGTAACATTAGCACCTGTCACAGGGGTAACATTAGCACCTGTCACAGGGGTAACATTAGCACCTGTCACAAGGGTAACATTAGCACCTGTCACAGGGGTAACATTAGCACCTGTCACAGGGGTAACATTAGCACCTGTCACAAGGGTAACATTAGCACCTGTCACAAGGGTAACATTAGCACCTGTCACAGGGGTAACATTAGCACCTGTCACAAGGGTAACATTAGCACCTGTCACAAGGGTAACATTAGCACCTGTCACAGGGGTAACATTAGCACCTGTCACAGGGGTAACATTAGCACCTGTCACAGGGGTAACATTAGCACCTGTCACAGGGGTAACATTAGCACCTGTCACAAGGGTAACATTAGCACCTGTCACAGGGGTAACATTAGGACCTGTCACAAGGGTAACATTAGCACCTGTCACAGGGGTAACATTAGCACCTGTCACAAGGGTAACATTAGCACCTGTCACAGGGGTAACATTAGCACCTGTCACAGGGGTAACATTAGCACCTGTCACAGGGGTAACATTAGCACCTGTCACAGGGGTAACATTAGCACCTGTCACAGGGGTAACATTAGCACCTGTCACAAGGGTAACATTAGCACCTGTCACAAGGGTAACATTAGCACCTGTCACAAGGGTAACATTAGCACCTGTCACAGGGGTAACATTAGCACCTGTCACAAGGGTAACATTAGCACCTGTCACAGGGGTAACATTAGCACCTGTCACAAGGGTAACATTAGCACCTGTCACAAGGGTAACATTAGCACCTGTCACAGGGGTAACATTAGCACCTGTCACAAGGGTAACATTAGCACCTGTCACAGGGGTAACATTAGCACCTGTCACAGGCGGAGCATCAGCACCTGTCACAAGGGTAACATTAGCACCTGTCACAGGGGTAACATTAGCACCTGTCACAGGGGTAACATTAGCACCTGTCACAAGGGTAACATTAGCACCTGTCACAGGGGTAACATTAGCACCTGTCACAAGGGTAACATTAGCACCTGTCACAGGGGTAACATTAGCACCTGTCACAGGGGTAACATTAGCACCTGTCACAGGCGGAGCATCAGCACCTGTCACAAGGGTAACATTAGCACCTGTCACAGGGGTAACATTAGCACCTGTCACAGGGGTAACATTAGCACCTGTCACAAGGGTAACATTAGCACCTGTCACAGGGGTAACATCAGCACCTGTCACAGGGGTAACATCAGCACCTGTCACAGGGGTAACATCAGCACCTGATGGAGTGACTACCTCAAAAACTTTTTCTCCAAGATTGATGGACTGATTACATCATGTGTATTTCATTACTACTCCTGCCTCTGTATTTGACTGAAGAAGTCCACTGTCTAAGCGAAAGTTTCATCAATAAAAATATCCAGCTGCTGCAGATGTGTCTTAATCTTCAACTTATTAGTATTTTATAGGAGTTTTAATAAGGAAATGTTTACAATTCTGTCTTTACGAGACCCCGAGCCTTTGTTTACATTTCTTGATAAAGGAACCAGGGACATTATCACAGTGATGTGTCAGTCTACTTAGTAAAAGAATCCAGAAATCTTATATCTTCCCATAAACCATACCCCCGGCCGGGATTGAACCCGCGGTCAGAAAGTCTCAAAACTCCAGCCCGTCGCGTTAGCCACTAGACCAGCTAGCCACAATAAGATTCATCCAACTAGGTATATTTCTACACCATAGGAAGGTTAGCACAGGCACCACTGTGACCACACATGCAAGTTTTTACAGACGAATCTCCAGCTAGCGTGGCCGTGACGAACTCTAGCTCAAGTCCCTTCACTGCCGTCAACATGACTCAAGAAATCGTAATGACACGATTGCAAACAGTGGTCACAGTGGTGCTTGTGCTAACTTTCCTATGGTGTAGAAATATACCTAGTTGGATGAATCTTATTGTGGCTAGCTGGTCTAGTGGCTAACGCGACGGGCTGGAGTTTTGAGACTCTATGACCGCGGGTTCAATCCCGGCCGGTGGTATGGTTTGTTTGCAATCGTGTCATTACGATTTCGTGAGTCATCTTATATCTTCCTCGCATCTGGTTTGATTAACCTCTCTAGTGCTCGTCTTAGAGTGCAATTCAGACTGTGAGAATGAAGGAACACTACAGCAGGCCTACTGGTCCTCACAAGGCAGGTCCTCGTCAAAACCACCCATTAGGCAGAGTGTCGGTCTCAGCTGAAGGATGCAGCATCCACCAGCTCTTGTGTGGATGGCTAAGATACCTCTGCAACACTTGGGTATCTTTATTAGCAATAAAGATACCCGCGTGTTACACATGTGTCTTTTCTCAGCAAATTCTCGGTATTATATACTATCAATGATATGATGGTCTTGTGATGAATTACCCACACGGGTCTAGCGTATTACATGAAAATTTGATCGTCCTCACACACTTGTGACCACAAACTATGTGAGTTTCTTGAGGGAAAATCACGTGACACATGTCACAGCACTAGCAGCGTCGGGCACAGCACTAGCAGCGTCGGGTGGGTACAATATACAACACACTGGCCAACACCCTTCATTGTGCGCATCGCCAGGTGCGTCCGGAACGTTGCTATTTCAGCCGGAGAGATTCATATCACTGGAGGAAGACGACAGCAGCAATGACACGTGGCGGGTGGCAGAGCAAATGACGAGCCAGGTGAGGGAAGACAGGGAGTGAGGGAAGGCAGGGAGGCGGAGGGAAGGCAGGGAGGGTGAGGGAATTCAGGGAGTGAGGGGAAGTCAGGGAAGGTAAGGGAATTCAGGGAGTGAGGGGAATTCAGGGAGGGTGAGGGAAGACAGGGAGTGAGGGGAAGTCAGGGAGGGTGAGGGAAGACATGGAGTAAGGGGAAGTCAGGGAGGGTGAGGGAAGACATGGAGTAAGGGGAAGTCAGGGAGGGTGAGGGAAGATATGGAGTAAGGGGAAGTCAGGGAGGGTGAGGGAAGACATGGAGTAAGGGGAAGTCAGGGAGGGTGAGGGAAGACAGGGAGTAAGGGGAAGTCAGGGAGGGTGAGGGAAGACAGGAAGTAAGGGGAAGTCAGGGAGGGTGAGGGAAGACAGGAAGTAAGGGGAAGTCAGGGAGGGTGAGGGAAGACAGGAAGTAAGGGGAAGTCAGGGAGGGTGAGGGAAGACAGGAAGTAAGGGGAAGTCAGGGAGGGTGAGGGAAGACAGGAAGTAAGGGGAAGTCAGGGAGGGTGAGGGAAGACAGGGGTGAGAGGAAAGTCAAGAATACGAATGCATGATAAAGTAACAGAAGACAGAGAGGATAAAACATTATAACTCACTTCACATATAATAAACACAAACCGCAGCTCCAGAAAACTTTATTTAGACAATATTTCGCCTGTACAACATGCTGTCTTCAAGGAAACATAATACACCTGGGGAACGGAGATTATATAGGTAGAGGCGAGTATAAGTCAACAACAGAGGTGGAATGGGTTTAGTCAACTGAAAACGTCCCTGATTTCGCGCAGTGTTAGAAGTCGAAATGAGAGCAGCTTCCAAGCATTTTCTCTTTAATGTGTCACCCTCCCTAAAAACCAGTTTACTTTCTGACCATTTCACTAAATGATTGTGAGAGTTTCTGTACTGGATGCAAGAACTGTTCAAGACACTTGTACAACACTTGATAAGAGTACAGAATATACTGTACTCTTATCAAGATCGATGGACTGATCACACTGACTCCAAGCTGAGGGACTGATTACCTCAAACTCCTCTTGAAGTTCAACCACTCTTCTCTGTGTTGGACTAAGGAAGTCACTGGTTGGCGAAAAGTTTCCACAACCAAGATACCCAAGTGCTACACAAGTGTTTAATTCCACTTCTTAGTGGTGTGTTGCCGAGGTGTTCGTTAAAGATGGTCTTTGACGAACTTGTAATACTTGTATGATACAGGTATTACAAGTTTTATAATACTTGTATCATACAGGTGCATTCCTCCTCAAGGAAATGTATGTACGCAAAATACAGAAATCACCCTTGGTCATACGTCCGCGCTGGCGGATGTATGACAATGTTGAAATAATGATTAACAAGAAAGTTGATAGGCATAGCCTAGGCTACATTCCATACAGCAATTTTATTTGTGAGGCCTATGAATGATACCTAAAAATAAGGAACATCAGTTTGTAAGTAATGAAACTTAAGGTAATAAAACACGATAAAAAAAAATTAGATAATCATGACAAAATTTACTAGGTTAAAAGAGTGTTGTACAAGTACAAGACTTGTACACGTCATGCTGACATGATTCCCACATCCCTCCATATCTAGATCCGACTGGTCGCTCGGAACGCAACTCGGACGTAAGTCGGGGAGGATCTGTACTCTCTCTAGAGCGACTATTAACCGGGAAGAATTAATCAATTTATATTTATGAAGGGAGCACCATCATGAGACAAGAATACATGATAAAGAACACTCAAATAAACTGGTCCACTACAGTTCCTATACTGGTCTATATCAAGAGCCACAAGCACTAGTTTCAGAAGTGGCTTCACCCTCTGAAATGTCTCTTTCTCAAGACTATCCACCTCCAGCCAGCCCCGTGGCCGTGTTCATCTTTCTCTCTCCAGCACTTAACACCCTCAAGCTAGAGCACAACAATGGAACACTGTGTCTACAGACTCCTGTACATCCCAAGTGGAAAGACTGGTTACCTGGAGGTTATTCCGGGGATCAACGCCCCCGCGGCCCGGTCCATGATCAGGCCTCCCGATGGATCAGGGCCTGATCAACTAGGCTGTTACTGCTGGCCGCACGCAGTCCAACGTACGAGCCACAGCCCAGCTGATCCGGCACTGACTTTAGGTATCTGTCCAGCTCTCTCTTGAAGGCAGCCAGGGGTTTATTGGCAATTCCCCTAATGCTTGATGGGAGGCTGTTGAACAGTTTTGGGCCCCGGACACTAATGGTGTTTTCCCTTAGTGTACCAATGGCGCCCCTACTTTTTATTGGGGGCATTTTGCATCGCCTGCCCAGTCTTTTACTTTCGTAGGGAGTGATTTCTGTGTGCAGATTTGGGACCATTCCTTCCAAGATTTTCCAAGTGTAGATTATGATATATCTCTCCCTCCTGCGTTCCAACGAGTACAAGTCAAGTGCTTCCAAGCGTTCCCAGTAGTTAAGGTGCTTGACAGAACTTATACGTGCAGTAAAGGATCTCTGTACACTCTCTAGATATGCGATTTCACCTGCTTTGAATGGAGATGTTAATGTACAGCAGTATTCCAGCCTAGAGAGAACAAGTGACAACATTCCAAGTGCACAACATTCCAAGTGGAAAGACTGGTGCACAACATGCCAAGTGGATAGACTGGTGCACAACATGCCAAGTGGATAGACTGGTGCACAACATGCCAAGTGGATAGACTGGTGCACAATATCACAGAGTTAACGCTCCATATAACATCTTCTCTTTCCTTCTCACTCACCTTCCCTTTCAGCCACACTTTCTCTATCTCTAACGTTCTTGTTCCCTCCTTATCTCCCGTTATCTCCACTTCCCACATCCTCTCTCCATACCCTTCCTTAGTACCTCCTTCCCAGATCCTCCTCCTCTCCTTCCTTCTACCAGTCCCTCCTTGCCACATACTGCCTTTCTCCTGGCGAGGGTGTGTGTGTGTGTCAAGTGCTGGCTGAGACAGCCAACAGGAAGCAGTAAAGAGACACTGAAAAGATCACTAAGCTCCCACAAGAGACACCAGCTTTGTACACAACAACCACCTCTGTTGACGTCAATGGTGAGGGTGGTGTTAGTGAGGGTGTTGGTTGTGGTGGTGGTGGAGTCACAGCTACAGTGTTGATGGGGGTGGCAGTAAGGGTGGCAGTGACAGGTGTTACTGCAGTAAACACCAATGTAAGAGCAGTGATATTCTCAACATGCAACACAGGTTGTGACTGGTGTTTGTGACGCACATTAAACATCCGCATGTCATAACAAACGAATGCGTACATGAGTAGTAACACGCACATGAAGCGTCTGTACGCCACACAATCCCTAAAGACATACACAGGTACACACAATCATCAGTACACATAGTTATACACAACCACCTACACACACACACACAACCCCACCGTTATCAATGTATCCGCCTAGTTGTAACTATAAGACTCGAGTTTCAGCTCCTGGTCCTGCCTGGTGTACTGGCCCCATGCCCAGAGATTACTGACGTGCTACCACTATAACTATCACCACCACCACTGCTACCACAACTATCACCATCACCATCACCACCACCGCTCCTGTCACCCTCATATAACGTTGTAACTATCAGTAAGACAGTGAAGGTAGCGCTGTTGCAGCTGCAACAAAGCAATAATGTCACCACCACCACCACCAGCAGGAGCAGCAGCAGTATAAATATCCCAGGCAGTAACTAGCAGTAACAGCTGCAGCATCAGCAGAAACAGCTGCACTACCACAACCCTGAATGCACAAACATGCTCACGCAAACTCACGCATTTGCACTACACGCACGCACCTACGTGCGTACGCTCAAATACATACGTACACGCATACACACAAACACACACACAAATACGAAGGCAGACGACGTACATTTAAACCTTCACACACTACTACGACACAAACACACATGCTGAAGAGTCTTGGTCTCTGTACACTTACAGACTTCTCAGTATACTCGCTGAATCCCTCTTTGTCGTTAAAAGTTACGTCTGTCGTGGCTGTTCCAGCAGATCGTCTAACAACTTTCTCCAGTGTTATTCACGTACAGAACGTATTTTTTCGCCTGTATTGTAGAAGAGTCAGAAGGAAGTATAATGAGGGACAAGTGTGATGGCTGGGGTCCCCCAAGTGTGAGTACAGAAACACCCAGAAACACTCATACACATCTTCAATGGTAAGACTCAAGAGTCCAGAAGTCCGTAATCCCATCAAAGTGGTCAAGGAGGCGGGGCCAGGAGCTGAGTATCGACCCCCACCAACACTATTCTGTGAGCACACAAAGAATAAGCAACACTATCAAATCACGGTTCAATGTTACGGTGACTGTGGCACTCGCGACGTCACGGTGACTGTGGCACTCGCGACGTCACGGTGACTGTGGCACTCGCGACGTCACGGTGACTGTGGCACTCGCGACGTCACGGTGACTGTGGCACTCGCGACGTCACGGTGACTGTGGCACTCGCGACGTCACGGTGACTGTGGCACTCGTGACGTCACGGTGACTGTGGCACTCGTGACGTGTGGAGTATAGATAGGGACTAGTAACTACAGTACATGCTGGAGAAGGGTTGCTGGAGGGTGGGAGTGGAGGGCCGTCTGTGAATAAAGGGAGGGTGGAGAGCTAGGAGGATATTTAGGGAAGGGGGCGGCAGATATAATAGGGGGGAGTCTTATAGAAACTGGAGGAAGACAGGGAGGTACGTAAGCAGGGAGGGAGGTACGTAAGCAGGGAGGGAGGTAAGTAGGCAGAAAGGGAGGTACGTAGGCAGGGAGGGAGGTACGTAGATAGGGAGAGAAGTAGGCAGGGAGGGAGGTACGTAGGCAGGGAGATACGTAAGCAGGGAGGTACGTAGGCAGGGAGAGAGGTACGTAGGTAGGGAGGTACGTAGGCAGGGAGAGGGGTACGTAGGTAGGGAGAGGGGTACGTAGGTAGGAACGTACGTAGGCAGTGAGGGAGATATGAAAGCAGGGAAGTAGGTAATTAGATAGGGGGGAGATAGGTAAATAGGGAGGGAGGTACGTAAATAAGGAGGGAGGTACGTAGATAGGGAGGGAGGGAGGTACGTAGATAGGGAGGGAGGTACGTAGATAGGGAGGGAGGGAGGTACGTAGATAGGGAGGGAGAGAGGTACGTAGATAGGGAGGGAGAGAGGTACGTAGATAGGGAGGGAGGGAGGTACGTAGATAGGGGAGGGAGGGAGGTACGTAGATTGGGAGGGAGGGAGGTACCTACAGTACGTAGTGGTGGAGGCTAGGGGAAGGAGTGAGGTGTTTGTTTGCAGTGTTAAACTGGTGGTACAAACTCAGTCCTGGCCAGAGCAGACAACGCTGTTTACTCTTCTGCTTACTAGCTCCCCCCCCCACATCCTCTCTCGCAGCATCACACTGCTGGTGTTTCTACTGTGTAACTATCATACAAAATAGTGTAGCAACACACTGCTGGTGTTCCTACTGCGTAACTATCATACAGAATAGTGTAGCAACACACTGCTGGTGTTCCTACTGTGTAACTATCATACAAAATAGTGTAGCAACACACTGCTGGTGTTCCTACTGCGTAACTATCATACAGAATAGTGTAGCAACACACTGCTGATGTTCCTACTGTGTAACTATCATACAGAATAGTGTAGCAACACACTGCTGGTGTTCCTACTGCGTAACTATTATACAGAATAGTGTAGCAACACACTGCTGGTGTAACTATTATACAGAATAGTGTAGCGACACACTGCTGGTGTTCCTACTGCGTAACTATTATACAGAATAGTGTAGCAACACACTGCTGGTGTTCCTACTGTGTAATTATCATACAGAATAGTGTAGCAACACACTGCTGGTGTTCCTACTGCGTAACTATTATACAGAATAGTGTAGCAACACACTGCTGGTGTTCCTACTGTGTAATTATCATACAGAATAGTATAGCAACACACTGCTGGTGTTCCTACTGTGTAATTATCATACAGAATAGTATAGCAACACACTGCTGGTGTTCCTACTGTATAACATACAGAATAATGTAGCAGCACATAGGTTAGGTATCAAATTTTTGTTAATAAGAAATGCTCGTTCCTTCCCTCCCTTATTTCTTCTTTCCCCTTCCCCTTTCTCTCTCCCTCCCTCCCTCCGTCTCTTCTTTGCCTTGTTGTGGATGGTGTTTGTGCAACCTCACCCGCCACCCCATTCATGGTGTCATGCCTCAACCTTCAGGGTTAGCACCTTCCTTAAACACACACACACACACACGATAAAGCTCTGGAGAAGGGAGAGAGTGAACCAACGAAGAGGCAGGACCCCTGCAACCACACAGGCGAGTACACATTTAGTCACAAAAGACAGCTTCCGATCAATAAAAGACGGCAGACGGTTCATGTATGGATGGGTCAAGAAGGTGTTATAAATGAAGTATTCTCCCTGGACCTCCCTGAGCTGCTTGACCTGCCACCTGTTGGTAGTATACTGAAACATCCAGTGCTTGCAGCAGTCTTACAGTCTATCACCAAGTGTACCATTACAATCTATCGGTCCTCCTGCCGTCTATCACCATCACTAAGTGTACTTACTATTCGTATCACCTCTACATCATCTGCAAACAGCAACACGCGTGGCTTGATTCCTTCAGGCAGACCAGTTACGTAAACCAGACACGATAGTGATCCTAGAGCAGTAACATGCTTGTTACACACACACACACACACACACACACTGATGCATCTCTCGTACACACTCTTCAAGGGAAGAAGCTGGTGGGGGTGGATGCCTCGACACTAATGGAGGGTTCTAGATACAATGATTGGATCGACCCTGATTGATTCCCATTCTCCAGGCGCCTCCCCAAGAACGTAATAATAATTATGGTATAGTCAGTCTTCACATTCTATCCATTAGTCTTTGACACAGGGAGGGATAATGCTTGCGACTACTTTTCCCTACTCCAGTTTGGGCATCAGTCTCCAGTGGAGAGGGAAAAGGAGAACGGTATTGTCAGCAATCCCTGACAAAGTAGTTTTTTCCACCTGGTTACCTGGAGGTTATTCCGGGGATCAACGCCCCCGCGGCCCGGTCCTGATCAACTAGGCTGTTACTGCTGGCCGCACGCAGTCCAACGTACGAGCCACAGCCCGGCTGGTCCGGCACTGACTTTAGGTATCTGTCCAGCTATCTCTTGAAGGCAGCCAGGGGGTTTATTGGCAATTCCCCTAATGCTTGATGGGAGGCTGTTGAACAGTCTTGGGCCCCGGACACTTATGGTGTTTTCCCAATGGCGCCCCTACTTTTTATTGGGGGCATTTTGCATCGCCTGCCCAGTCTTTTACTTTTACCTGTTTATATGGCTTTAGTGCTGCGGGTGTCACAGAATTCCAGAATGTGAGGAAGATCTTGCCATCTTGGATTCTGGATCCGCTTTTCTCCACACAGACGAGAAATTCTCAGATTTTTTTTCAAACTTTCCAAACGTTTTCGAGTACACGATGTAAATCGTTCTCACTCCTCGCATTTCTCCGTCCCTAGGTGGGAGTATATGTTGGGGTTGTTGGGGTTGTTGGGGAGGTAAATGGTGGGTGGGGGGTAGGGAAGGGGAGAAGGCAGGAACCTGCATGAACCAGCCACTACAAGAAGAGTAGTGCCAGGCTCTCTGTCCTTGAAGTATCACCTCCCTGCAGTGCTGAACCAACGCAGTGCTCCAGTGCCACACACCGCTCCCAGTGTCACATGACGTCATGAGCTGAGGATGAGCAAAGATGCAGACTCAGCAAGCTGAGACAACAAGCCACAAAGCCTATTACAATGACCAATAAGAGGGGGGAGCAAGGAGCTAACACAGAACCATCACACAAACATCACATACACGGTGAAGCGCTAAAACCACAGGGGATGGGGTCATAAGGCAATAAGGTTTTCATTCGAGGAAGTGGAGTGCAGCTCTAATTCCTCTGATCAAGAACCCTTCACCTCACCCCTGAGGGTCAAACTTTGGAAGCGAGGTTAAAAAAAGCATCAGTGAAACTGGAACACAAAACTGATCCATGAATACTAACATAAAACTATTCCAAAGTTCTGTTTATGTTTAATGTAGAGTTTACTGATAACAGTCATCAATGTAGAGTTTACTGATAACAGTCATCAATGTAGAGTTTACTGATAACAGTCATCAATGTAGAGTTTACTGATAACAGTCATCAATGTAGAGTTTACTGATAACAGTCATCAATGTAGAGTTTACTGATAACAGTCATCAATGTAGAGTTTACTGATAACAGTCATCAATGTAGAGTTTACTGATAACAGTCATCAATGTAGAGTTTACTGATAACAGTCATCAATGTAGAGTTTACTGATAACAGTCATCAATGTAGAGTTTACTGATAACAGTCATCAATGTAGAGTTTACTGATAACAGTCATCAATGTAGAGTTTACTGATAACAGTCATCAATGTAGAGTTTATAACAATCATCAAAGTAGAGTTTATAACAATCGTCAATGTAGAGTTTATAACAATCATCAATGTAGAGTTATAACAATCATCAAAGTAGAGTTTATAACAATCATCAATGTAGAGTTATAACAATCATCAAAGTAGAGTTTATAACAATCATCAATGTAGAGTTATAACAATCATCAATGTAGAGTTTATAACAATCATCAATGTAGAGTTATAACAATCATCAATGTAGAGTTTATAACAATCATCAATGTAGAGTTTATAACAATCATCAATGTAGAGTTTATAACAATCATCAATGTAGAGTTTATAACAATCATCAATGTAGAGTTTATAACAATCATCAGTGTAGAGTTTATAACAATCATCAATGTAAAGTTTGTTTATAACGATCATCAGTGGCGAAAATGACTACGACAACAGTAAATTTAGACCTTGCTTTTGACATCACTATCAAACAAGAGACCAAAGTATCTATCAAGCACGAGACCAAAGTATCTATCAAACAAGAGACCAAAGTATCTATCAAACAAGAGACCAAAGTATCTATCAAACACGAGACCAAAGTATCTATCAAACACGAGGCCAAAGTATCTATCAATCAAACAAGAGACCAAAGTATTTATCAAACAAGAGACCAAAGTATCTATCAAACATGTAACTTCCGTGCTGCCATCTAGCGGGCCTGGTCCAGACTAGCTCTGAGTGCACCCCAATGGAAATAAGTCACTGACTTTTTTGGGGGGTTATCCCAGATTCTCTACACATATGCTGCTATGTATGATAATCTATGTAGCTGTATTTGTGTATACCTGAATAAACTTACCTCTTCAGTGTTGATCTTAGACGCAGGACAGGTCAGAGGTCACCATCCTGCCCTCTCTTATCGGTCTGTAGTTGCCTAGCGCACCATCCCTACAATATATACTAGGCTTGCCTACATCCCTGTTTATACCAGCACATTAGTGTAATGGCAGAGGCGCCAGCATATCCCACAATGTAAACTATCTTACTAGAATAGTGCAGCAGTAAACTGTAGGTGTTCCCACAATGCAAACTATTATACAGAATATGGCAGCTGCACAATGAGGGTATATCTAATGTTAAAATACACAAGATGCCTGGCTGAGGTGTGGAGTAGTGTAAGTAAGTAAGTTTATTCAGGTATACACAAATACAGTTACATAGAATTATCATACATAGCAGCATGTGTGTAGAGAACCTAGGATAACCCAAAAAAGTCGGAGTGTTAAGAACAGTGTTTCACACACCAGCAATAACAACACTGCTCCGACGACATCTCCATTAAGTTATACTAACAACTAACTTTCAAACAAGCACAGCATAATTGTTCATAATGAACACCCAGGAGAAATATAGATCGCGGGACTTATTAAGGACTGTGAGGAAGGAAGGAAGGTTGAGGTGGCAGCAGACCAGCGTGTCCAGCAGTGTGTGGCAGCCCAGATGAAACGTTTAGCACGTTTCCTAATTGGATGTCAACACAGCAGACCGCCCACTACACACACTGCCGTGGGCGGCCCCGCCACCCCTCAACACACACACCTAGTTTTTTTTTTTCACTTTTAACAAGATTACGTAGACTCTCAGTGCGAGGCTACATTATTCTGTGTGACAATTACATTGAGAGAACACTCGCATACTAATTACACTGTGGGAACACCAGCAGCAGTGTGCAGCTGGTCTGTCGCATAGCGGGAACGAAAACTAATCTTAACTATGTTGTATATAGCCTTTCCTATTCTTCACCTATATCGTAAGGGTTCTTAAATGGAGATATCGTAGGTTGAAGGTAGACACACTTGTTGGATGGTAACTTATATTGTCAGTCTGAGATGATGAGGGATGGAGCCCGCCGCCTTGCCTGTCTGCTGAATGGTCTGCCGCCGAGTGAGAGCGGGGCAGAGGTATGAGCCTACACATGTGCATCCCGTGACGTCACACAAAGCCACAGGCCTACAAGGGATCTCGTATCTAAAGCACATGGATGATACTAATATGCTATGCTATATAATACAGGGAACACAGGGATCAGCAACTATGCTGACACCTATCCTCACTTTTCCCCTCCTTACCCCATGTGGGTCCTTACATCTGAGTTCTTGTAGTTATAGTTCATAATCCATCACCCAGGATGGGCTGCATATACCAGATAATAAAATGTTGGCTTATGGTAGGAGACTTCAGCAGAACTACGATAGCATCGTCAAGCATTCCACTAAGTGTCCAGTAACTACTGCAGCCTCAAGAAGCTTCCCTCCCAGCAGAGTTGCAGTTGGCTGTTGCTAGGGAACTACCATTGTTCCAGGTGCACGATAAACTAGTCGTTTCGATGGCAAAATCAAAATCAAATCTCAGGTACGACACCCAGTGGGACGAGGAAGTGAAGAAGACACCAGAGATGTGTTATATTTCTTTTAAATATTAACACATCTTTACAAACACGGAGAAGGTGGATGGTGAGGAGGGGAAGGAGAGTTCGATGGTGAATGTGGATGTGTGGAGAGACGGAGAGGATGACAGCCAAGTCAGGAGGAGAAGAAACAGCACATGGGAGAAAAATAAAAGATAACTTTCAGATCTATATCAAGGTTGAGAAAGCTACACTACTAGCTGGCTACCACCTCTTTCTAAGAGAGAGAGAGAGAGAGAGAGAGAGAGAGAGAGAGAGAGAGAGAGAGAGAGAGAGAGAGAGAGAGAGAGAGAGAGAGAGAGAGAGAGAGAGAGAGAGAGAGAATCTGTACACAGATTTATATTAAGGCACACTATAAACATATACACTAAGAATCCCAATTTTAATTTACACGGTCAGATATTTCCATTAAGAGTGTATATTAGTCACACTGCTACAACACGCGAGCGCGCGCACACACGCACGAGCACACGCATACACACACACACACACATGGATGGATGTGGTACTTGAAAACCTCATGCATCAACATGTCAGGGACACAACCAGAGAGAGAGAGGGGAGGATGAGCCAGCAAGACTGGATCTTGTGTTCACCCTGAGCAGTTCGGACATTGAGGACATCACTTACGAGAGGCCCCTTGGAGCTAGCGATCATGTGGTGCTGAGTTTTGACTATATAGTAGAGTTACAAGTGGAGAAGGTAACAGGAACTGAAGGGGACAGGCCAAACTATAAAAGGGGGGACTACACAGGTATGAGAAACTTCCTGCAGGAGGTTCAGTGGGACAGAGAAATGGTAGGAAAATCAGTAAACGAGATGATGGAATATGTGGCAACAAAGTGCAAGGAGGCAGAGGAAAGTTTTGTTCCCAAGGGAAACAGAAATAATAGGAAGACCAAAACGAGTCCTTGGTTTACCCGAAGGTGTAGGGAGGCAAAAACTAAGTGCAACAGAGAATGGAAAAGGTACAGGAGGCATAGGACCCAGGAAAACAAGGAGATTAGTAGAAGAGCCAGAAACGAGTATGCACAGATAAGGAGGGAGGCCCAGCGACAGTATGAAAACGACATAGCATCGAAAGTCAAATCTGACCCGAAACTGTTGTATAGCCACATTAGGGGGAAGACAACAGTCAAGGACCAGGTGATAAGGCTGAGGAAAGAAGGTGGAGAACTCACAAGAAACGATCAAGAGGTATGTGAGGAGCTCAACACGAGATTTAAGGAAGTATTTACAGTAGAGACAGGAAGGACTCTGGGGGGACAGACCAGATGGGGACACCAGCAAGGAATACACCAACAAGTGTTGGACGACATACATACAGATAAGGAGGAGGTGAAGAAACTGCTAAGGGACATCGATACCTCAAAGGCAATGGGACCGGACAACATCTCCCCGTGGGTCCTTAGAGAGGGAGCAGATATGTTGTGCGTGCCACTTGCCACAATCTTCAACACATCCCTGGAAACTGGGCAACTACCTGAGGTATGGAAGACGGCAAATGTAGTTCCCATTTTTAAAAAAGGAGACAGAAAAGAGGCACTAAACTATAGACCTGTGTCATTGACGTGTATAGTATGCAAAATTATGGAGAAGATTGTCAGGAGGAGAGTGGTGGAGCACCTGGAACGGAACAGGAGTATAAATGCCAACCAGCACGGATTCACGGAAGGCAAATCCTGTGTCACAAACCTTCTGGAGTTTTATGATAAAATAACAGAAGTAAGACAAGAGAGAGAGGGGTGGGTTGATTGCATCTTCTTGGACTGCAAGAAGGCCTTTGACACAGTTCCTCACAAGAGATTAGTGCAGAAGCTAGAGCATCAGGCGCATATAACAGGAAGGGCACTGCAATGGATCAGAGAATACCTGACAGGGAGGCAACAACGAGTCATGGTACGTAATGATGTATCACAGTGGGCACCTGTGACGAGCGGGGTCCCACAGGGGTCGGTCCTAGGACCAGTGCTATTTTTGGTATATGTGAACGACATGACGGAAGGGTTGGATTCAGAAGTGTCCCTGTTTGCAGATGATGTGAAGTTAATGAGGAGAATTAAATCTGATGAAGACCAGGCAGGACTTCAAAGAGACCTGGACAGACTGGACACCTGGTCCAGCAAATGGCTTCTCGAATTTAATCCTGCCAAATGCAAAGTCATGAAGATAGGGGAAGGGCACAGAAGACCACAGACAGAGTATAGGCTAGGTGGCCAAAGACTGCAAACCTCACTCAAGGAGAAAGATCTTGGGGTGAGTATAACACCGAGCATGTCTCCGGAAGCACACATCAATCAGATAACTGCTGCAGCATATGGGCGCCTGGCAAACCTGAGAACAGCATTCCGATACCTTAGTAAGGAATCATTCAAGACACTGTACACCGTGTATGTCAGGCCCATACTGGAGTATGCAGCACCTGTTTGGAACCCGCACTTGATAAAGCACGTCAAGAAACTAGAGAAAGTACAAAGGTTTGCGACAAGGTTAGTTCCAGAGCTAAGGGGAATGTCCTATGAGGAAAGATTAAGGGAAATCGGCCTGACGACACTGGAGGACAGGAGGGTCAGGGGAGACATGATAACGACATATAAAATACTGCGTGGAATAGACAAGGTGGACAAAGACAGGATGTTCCAGGGAGGGGACACAGAAACAAGAGGCCACAATTGGAAGTTGAAGACACAAATGAGTCAGAGAGATAGTAGGAAGTATTTCTTCAGTCATAGAGTTGTAAGGCAGTGGAATAGCCTAGAAAATGACGTAGTGGAGGCAGGAACCATACACAGTTTTAAGACGAGGTTTGATAAAGCTCATGGAGCGGGGAGAGGGAGGGCCCAGTAGCAACCGGTGAAGAGGCGGGGCCAGGAGCTAGGACTCGACCCCTGCAACCACAAATAGGTGAGTACAAATAGGTGAGTACACACACACACACACACACACACACACACAAACTATATATTCCCCAGTGAAAATACATCATTGGACCAGTAAAACATTGTATCGAGCGTTGTGAAGGAACTGGAAACCAGCTGGGAGCCAGGTAGGAGTCAGACGGGAGCCAGCTAGGAGCCAGACGGGAGTCAGCTAGGAGCCGGACGGGAGCCAGCTAGGAGCCGGACGGGAGCCAGCTAGGAGCCGGACGGGAGCCAGCTAGGAGCCAGACGGGAGCCAGCTAGGAGCCAGACGGGAGCCAGCTAGGAGCCAGACGGGAGCCAGCTAGGAGCCAGACGGGAGCCAGGTAGGAGTCAGTCGGGAGCCAGCTAGGAGCCAGACGGGCGTCAGCTAGGAGCCGGACGGGAGCCAGCTAGGAGCCGGACGGGAGCCAGCTAGGAGCCGGACGGGAGCCAGCTAGGAGCCAGACGGGAGCCAGCTAGGAGCCAGACGGGAGCCAGCTAGGAGCCAGACGGGAGCCAGCTAGGAGCCAGACGGGAGCCAGCTAGGAGCCAGACGGGAGCCAGCTAGGAGCCAGACGGGAGCCAGCTAGGAGCCAGACGGGAGCCAGGTAGGAGTCAGACGGGAGCCAGCTAGGAGCCAGACGGGAGTCAGCTAGGAGCCGGACGGGAGCCAGCTAGGAGCCGGACGGGAGCCAGCTAGGAGCCAGACGGGAGCCAGCTAGGAGCCGGACGGGAGCCAGCTAGGAGCCGGACGGGAGCCAGCTAAGAGCCAGACGGGAGCCAGCTAGGAGCCAGACACTGGGGTAACCTCTTATTTTAACCAATTACTTGAAAGCAATGACGATTTTTCCTTTCATTAGTGGAGTGGAGGCTAATGACACGAGATTAGCGAGGTCAGCGAGAGTTAATGAGGTGGAGGGGGGAGATGAGGGAGAGGGGGAAGATGAGGGAGAGGGGGAAGATGAGGGAGAGGGGGAAGATGAGGGAGAGGGGGAAGATGAGGGAGAGGGGGAAGATGAGGGAGAGGGGGAAGATGAGGGAGAGGGGGAAGATGAGGGAGAGGGGGAAGATGAGGGAGAGGGGGGAGATGAGGGAGAGGGGGAAGATGAGGGAGAGGGGGAAGATGAGGGAGAGGGGGAAGATGAGGGAGAGGGGGAAGATGAGGGAGAGGGGGAAGATGAGGGGGAGGGGGGAGATGAGGGAGAGGGGGAAGATGAGGGAGAGGGGGAAGATGAGGGAGAGGGGGAAGATGAGGGAGAGAGGGAAGATGAGGGAGAGGGGGAAGATGAGGGAGAGGGGGAAGTTGAGGGAGAGGGGGAAGATGAGGGAGAGGGGGAAGATGAGGGAGAGGGGGAAGATGAGGGAGAGGGGGAAGATGAGGGAGAGGGAAGATGGGGAGGGAAGATGAGGAGGGGAAGAGGGGGAGGGAAGATGAGGGGAGGGGAAAGATAGGGAGGAAGATGGGGAGGAAGATGAGGGGGGAAGATGAGGAGAGGGGAGAAGATGAGAGAGGGAAGAGGGGAGAGGGGAAGATGAGGAGAGGGAAGATGAGGAGAGGGGAAGATGAGGAGAGGGAAGATGAGGAGAGGGAAGATGAGGGAGGAGGGAAGATAGAGAGAGGAGAGGGGAAGATGAGGGAGAGGGGAAGATGAGGAGAGGGAAGATGAGGGAGAGGAAGATGAGGGAGAGGGGAAAGATGAGGAGGGGAAGATGAGGAGAGGGGAAGATGAGGAGAGGGAAGATGAGGAGAGGGAAGATGAGGGAGGGGAAGATGAGGGGAGGAGAGATGAGGAGAGGGGAAGATGAGGAGAAGATGAGGGAGGGAAGATGAGGGGAGGGGGAAGATGAGGAGAGGGGAAGATGAGGAGGGGAAGATGAGGGAGGGAAGATGAGGAGGGGAAGATGGGGGAGGGGAGATATGAGAGGGGAAGATGAGGAGAGGGGAATATGAGGAGAAGATGGGAGAGGGGAGAGAGAAAAGATGAGGGAGGGAAGATGAGGAGGGGAAGATGAGGAGAGGGAAGATGAGGAGAGGGAAGAAGAGAGGAGGGAAGATGAGGGAGAGGGGGGAGATGAGGGAGAGGGGGGAGATGAGGGAGAGGGGGAATATGAGGGGGAGGGGGAAGATGAGGGAGAGGGGGAAGATGAGGGAGAGGGGGAAGATGAGGGAGAGGGGGAAGATGAGGGAGAGGGGGAAGATGAGGGAGAGGGGGAAGATGAGGGGGAGGGGGAAGATGCGGGGGCGGGGGAAGATGAGGGAGAGGGGGAAGATGAGGGAGAGGGGGAAGATGAGGGAGAGGGGGAAGATGAGGGAGAGGGGGAAGATGAGGGAGAGGGGGAAGATGAGGGGGAGGGGGAAGATGAGGGGGAGGGGGAAGATGAGGGAGAGGGGGAAGATGAGGGGAGGGGGGAGATGAGGGAGAGGGGGAAGATGAGGGAGAGGGGGAAGATGAGGGGGAGGGGGAAGATGAGGGAGAGGGGGAAGATGAGGGAGAGGGGGAAGATGAGGGAGAGGGGGAAGATGAGGGAGAGGGGGAAGATGAGGGAGAGGGGGAAGATGAGGGAGAGGGGGAAGATGAGGGGGAGGGGGAAGATGAGGGAGAGGGGGAAGATGAGGGAGGGGGAAGATGAGGGAGAGGGGGGAGATGAGGGAGAGGGGGAAGTTGAGGGAGAGGGGGAAGATGAGGGAGAGGGGGAAGATGAGGGAGAGGGGGAAGATGAGGGGGAGGGGGAAGATGAGGGGGAGGGGGAAGATGAGGGGGAGGGGGAAGATGAGGGAGGGGGAGGAGGGGGAAGATGAGGGAGAGGGGGAAGATGAGGGAGAGGGGGAAGATGAGGGAGAGGGGGGAGATGAGGGGGAGGGGGAAGATGAGGGAGAGGGGGAAGATGAGGGAGAGGGGGGAGATGAGGGAGAGGGGGAAGATGAGGGGGAGGGGGAAGATGAGGGGGAGGGGGGGAGATGAGGGAGAGGGGGAGATGAGGGAGAGGGGGAAGATGAGGGAGAGGGGGAAGATGAGGGAGAGGGGGGGAGATGAGGGAGAGGGGGAAGATGAGGGGGAGGGGGGAAGATGAGGGGGAGGGGGAAGATGAGGGAGAGGGGGAAGATGAGGGAGAGGGGGAAGATGAGGGAGAGGGGGAAGATGAGGGAGAGGGGGAAGATGAGGGAGAGGGGGAAGATGAGGGGGAGGGGGAAGATGAGGGGAGGGGGAAGATGAGGGAGAGGGGGAAGATGAGGGGGAGGGGGGAGATGAGGGAGAGGGGGAAGATGAGGGAGAGGGGGAAGATGAGGGGGAGGGGGAAGATGAGGGAGAGGGGGAAGATGAGGGAGAGGGGGAAGATGAGGGAGAGGGGGAAGATGAGGGAGAGGGGGAAGATGAGGGAGAGGGGGAAGATGAGGGAGAGGGGGAAGATGAGGGGGAGGGGGAAGATGAGGGGGAGGGGGAAGATGAGGGAGAGGGGGAAGATGAGGGGGAGGGGGGAGATGAGGGAGAGGGGGAAGATGAGGGAGAGGGGGAAGATGAGGGGGAGATGAGGGGGAGGGGGATGAGGGGGAGGGGGAAGATGAGGGGGAGGGGGAAGATGAGGGAGAGGGGGGAGATGAGGGGGAGGGGGAAGATGAGGGGGAGGGGGAAGATGAGGGGGAGGGGGGAGATGAGGGAGAGGGGGAAGATGAGGGAGAGGGGGAAGATGAGGGGGAGGGGGGAGATGAGGGGGAGGGGGAAGATGAGGGGGAGGGGGAAGATGAGGGAGAGGGGGAAGATGAGGGAGAGGGGGGACGATGAGGGAGCGGGGGAAGATGAGGGAGAGGGGGAAGATGAGGGAGAGGGGGAAGATGAGGGAGAGGGGGAAGATGAGGGAGAGGGGGGAGATGAGGGGGAGGGGGGAGATGAGGGGGAGGGGGAAGATGAGGGGGAGGGGGAAGATGAGGGAGAGGGGGAAGATGAGGGGGAGGGGGGAGATGAGGGGGAGGGGGAAGATGAGGGGGAGGGGGAAGATGAGGGGGAGGGGGAAGATGAGGGAGAGGGGGAAGATGAGGGAGAGGGGGAAGATGAGGGAGAGGGGGAAGATGAGGGGGAGGGGGAGGAGGGAGAGGGGGAAGATGAGGGAGAGGGGGAAGATGAGGGGGAGGGGGAAGATGAGGGGGAGGGGGGAGATGAGGGGGAGGGGGAAGATGAGGGGGAGGGGGAAGATGAGGGAGAGGGGGAAGATGAGGGGGAGGGGGGAGATGAGGGGGAGGGGGAAGATGAGGGGGAGGGGGAGATGAGGGGGAGGGGGGAGATGAGGGGGCGGGGGAAGATGAGGGGGAGGGGGGAGATGAGGGGGAGGGGGGAGATGAGGGGGAGGGGGGAGATGAGGGGGAGGGGGGAGATGAGGGGGAGGGGGGAGATGAGGGGGAGGGGGGAGATGAGGGGGAGGGGGGAGATGAGGGGGAGGGGGGAGATGAGCCAAGGAGAGTACGGAGTTAAGGAAATATAGTGGGTTGGGAAGAGGAGGCTGAAGATGTGATGGGTTGGGGCAGATGAGGTACTGGAGATGAGGTGGAGGTGTATATACACACAGATATATGCACTTAGGCATATACACAGAGATACACACCTGTGTATACACACAGATATACGCCTCGATCACTGTGAAGGTGAAATATGAGAACTGTGTGTCTTACACTGGAACTAGAGGTGAGCTATGGACTGGAGATAGCTTCATAGGAGGCGGGGCCCACTGCTAGAACACAAGAGGCCATATTCCACAACTTTACTGCTCAACCACTAGTTACGAGTGAGGACTGGATCTGACAGGGACTTACCTAGCATGGGCCAGAGCTACAGTACTCCTTAATTCACATGTTCTACAAGTGGGCTCCGCCCTCTTACGACGCCACCTTCATCCTCACTTCTGATACCCGCATAAAGAGAACAATTCTCATGTTTCATCTTCACGACGGCCAAGAACACGGAGCCGGACGCTTTTCAAGGCCGAGGGACTGACCGCCTCAAAGCCGATGGACCGATTACATCTTTACCTCTCCTCCGCTTTTGCAGTCTCTATATTCGACTGAAGAAGCCTACTGTGTAGGTGAAACTTTTCGTCAACAGAGAGAGCAAAGTGTTACACATGTGTCTTACTCATCAAGTTATCAGTATTATTCACCATTATTATAATTATCTTAGTGTTTATGTTCCCACAGTCGCTCACCGTGTAAACAAAAACTTTTTTTTAAAGCTCATATAACCTATCCTTTACTCTAATATAGTTTTATATAAAGAAAACACACACACACACACACACACACACACACACACACACACACACACACACACACACACAGGTATGTCCTACGAGGAGAGGTTAAGGGAAATCAACCTGACGACACTGGAGGACAGGAGAGATAGGGGGGACATGATAACGACATACAAAATACTGAGAGGAATTGACAAGGTGGACAAAGACAGGATGTTCCAGAGATTGGACACAGTAACAAGGGGACACAGTTGGAAGTTGAAGACACAGATGAATCACAGGGATGTTAGGAAGTATTTCTTCAGCCACAGAGTAGTCAGTAAGTGGAATAGTTTGGGAAGCGATGTAGTGGAGGCAGGATCCATACATAGCTTTAAGCAGAGGTATGATAAAGCTCACGGCTCAGGGAGAGTGACCTAGTAGCGATCAGTGAAGAGGCGGGGCCAGGAGCTCGGACTCGACCCCTGCAACCTCAACTAGGTGAGTACAACTAGGTGAGTACACACACACACACAATAGATGGGATATACATACTTATTTTAGGGATTAAAGTATTCTTGACTAGTGAATAACAAACTGCAGTCTTACAGAGTACAAAAATTTGCCAACACTTTTGTACTTGAAGTGAACTAAAGCTATGATACAGGTAATTCTACACTTGACTAACCTACAGTCGCGACCTACTTCCACCTGTGGATTTGTCCAAGGTGACACCGCCTACGACTGCTTCACTTTACCTATCCGCAGTATATAAGCCACTTTTTCCCGCATATACTGTATTCTTTTCAAGATTGATGGACCGATTACATCGCCTCTAGGATGAGGGACTGATTGCCTCAAACTCCTCCTGATCTTCACTATTCTTTGTACTGGACTGATGAAGCCACTGAGTGGCGAAACGTTTCATCAATAAACATACCCGAGTCACACATGTGTCTAACTAATCAAAAGTAAGTCAAACAACTACACGAGTGGGTGTGAGTTGAACTTGCCTAGCATGGGCCAGTAGGCTTGCTGTTGTGTTCCTTCCTTTTCTTCTTATTAAGGCAATAGAATACTGACTGAACTAGAGAAGACCACTAGATGCTACAATCATTCATGGGTTTGAAAGTAGACGAATCACAAATATACCACGTTAACTAAGACAGTATTGAGAGGCGGGACCAAGAGTAGTGGTTACAACTGGCAACATTAGCCAGGTATATATATACTCACATATACAAATATGTAATTACACACACACACTGATATATTTTAATAGGAATAACGAAGTATATGTCACAACATGTACCAGAACACGTGACTGTGTTTACGTACATGTATGGCCAACATCAACACAGCTGTAGATGGAGGGAGTCAACCACCACATGTAGGGTAGCCAAGGCAACTACTACACCAGTCACAACAATAATACTTTCAACAAAAACTATGTCCGCAAATACGAGTAAAAGAATCCTAGCAACCAGGCGCGCGCGCTCAGACACAGACAGACAGACAGACAGACAGACAGACAGACACACACACACACACACACACACACACACACACACACACACACACACACACACACAGTAGGGAGGGTCTACAAGACGAGGCCCTCGATGGACGACTTGAACCACAACTTAAAGAGAACTGGGAGGTGGATGACCAGGCACATGAAGGATTAACTGATGTAGCATCATGTCAAGGAAGACAACTATAGAGAACCAAGTAATAAAGCTTGGAAAGGAAAGGGAAAACACCGGACAACTTGGAATCAAATTAAAATCTTATTTTTGGCCATGAAATGTTCCTCCATTCTTATGTTCTTATGAATGTCCTCTGATGTTTCTAGAGGTAATGACAAGGTGGTCAGCAAGGAACTGAACAATTTAAGTTTTCTGTGGAATCAGGAATAACACGATAGTGACGAAGAGATAAACAGAGACCAATAAAAGTGAAAACACTCACAACAGTACTGGTTAAAACAAGTACTAATCAATTTGGACATATCAAAAGCATGGGGACCAGACAATATATGACCATGGGTTCCCAGCCAAGACACACCAGCAATGTGTGAAGAGCTAGTAAATAAAATTTTAGGTGACTTGTCCTAACTCAAGTACTACGACAAACACGTATTGCTCAATATTATAACTCTCGCCTGAACATGCATACAAAGACAACGAGATAATTAGGAGAATGGTAAAGCACCTGGAGAACAGTGGATGGAAAACCACCATAGGTTTAGAGGTCCTGGCCTACAAACTTACTGGAGTTCTATCACCATTTGACAGTCAGAATGGTGGAATAAGAGATAGTGGGGTAGACTGCACATTTGTACATTATAAAAAGGTATTTGATTAGCACTGCAACAAAGACTGATATGATAAATGGTTTAAAATAGACAAATTGAAGATTGAGACACTTACGCAACATATGGGAATCTTTACTGAAGATAGTATAAAGTACCAGAACAAAGAGGAATAAGAGAAAAAGCAGAATACTCAAGAGGAAAGGAAATAGAAAGTGATGGTGAGGGAGGAGGTAATATTAAGATACTAGTGTACAATAACGACAAGATGAAGAATTAGACAAGTTGCAACACCTGGGTATCTTGATTTGAAGTCACGCCAACTAGAGAGACTTTTGAATTCAGTAGATATGATGTAAATGACTTAGAAAATCCACAAGTTGAAAAATGAGACATTTGTGTAACATCTGGGAATCTTTTATCGGGGAAACGTTTCGCCAGCCAGTGACTTCTTCAGTTCCAATACAGATAAGAACGGTGGAAAACGGGGTGTAGTTTGAGGTAATCGACTTTCAGGTAATCGACTTTCAGAACTATACTGCACTGAATTTAAAAGGAAGTATGTCAGAAAGGGAAGGCATTACAAGTGAGGTCCCACAAGGATCAGTACCGGGATTGGTATCCTAACCCCTAACTAGGAAAATATAAAGTGAAGAAGACAGGAGACACTACAAGATAGTCTGGACAGACTATAAAGAGAGTAAAGACATTCTTACTGGAATTCCACCCCCACAAGAATAAAGTCAGGTAAATCAAAAAAGGTGAACAAATAAAGACTGGAGATGGAGTACAACTAAGGGAGGGAGACACCGAGGCTACACATTTCACTCAATACAACCACAGCAACACACACGTCACCCATCACCACCATTTAACCACCTAATAAACTGTTAGTACAGTACACCACCTGCGACTTCCCCTCCCCCCTAACCATCCTTTCCTAGGTACTCTTACCGGCCATCACCTCCCCTCCCTCCAGCACTCTTCCTCCCTAGCACCATTTCCCGGAACTCTTTTTAAGAGAGAGAATTACGAGTAGAGAGAAGAATTTTAATTGTATGTTGGTGTAGCAATTAGCGAGCGATCACAGAGTAATCAACCAGCGTTCAGCTACGGTGGATAGCATTAACAAGGGTGAATGAACTCAGGTAGTGAGCTGATCGTTAGTAATACTGTGTTCTTGTAGCAGCAGAGTAAACTCACGAGGCTCTGCTTATATACCGGTTTATTTTGCTTACAATAATACAGAAAATCCAAGAGTGCAAATTTCCCTATCTAGTGTCCTCTGAAGGACAACTTTAACATTGTCTTAATTAAGTTTATCCTGTCTACGGTCAGATTACCAGCCATCATGACCCACGAAATCGTAATGATACGAATACAAACAAGAGAGAGAGAAAGCGGAGGCTCGAACCCATGGCGAACTAGGCTGTCATGGGTTCAAGGTTTGCCTAAGTATTGAGCCTTACCCATTCTGTGAATCATTGTTCATTATACAGGGATTTTTTTTTTTAGGTTTACCAAGTATTCTTGGGAAACTCCAGGTTTTTTCAACCTAAATTATGATACATTCTGGCCACGTCTAACCAGTTTCGATTTTTTACCTCTCTCATAGGCAGATCTAAAGCCAGACTTGCTTTCTGCTGTTGTTAACGTGCCGCAGTTCTACACACCTGCCACAACTGTCAGGTACTTCCCTTCAAGAGGTACTTCCCTTCAAGAGGCACTTCCCTTCAAGAGGCACTTCCCTTCAAGAGGCACTTCCCTTCAACAGGTACTTCCTTTCAACAGGTACTTCCTTTCAACAGGTACCCTCCTTCAACAGGTACCCTCCTTCAACAGGTACCCTCCTTCAACAGGTACCCTCCTTCAACAGGTACCCTCCTTCAACAGGTACCCTCCTTCAACAGGTACCCTCCTTCAACACGTAGAGGTCCAGTTTCCTTTTAAGACTATCATTCTTCTGGTAGTATTTCTTCACAATACAAATAACTAATTATACAAATAACTAATTATACAAATAACTAATTCTTTCCCGTCACTGTGACAACATCAACACTCTGCTTTAAGAACTCAAGGTAATGTAATTATTTACCATGTATCTCATATATGTTTATATTAATATTACATGATAGGTTTGATATTGATTTCTAACACTGAGTGAGCTGGAATTACCGCCCGGTACCAGACAAGGCCTCCTGGTTGCTGGCCTGATCCATCAAGCTGTTAGTGCCCACCGTTTGCAGTTCAACGTATTAGCCGCAACTCAGGTGATCAGGAATTCTAGGTGACACCATGTTTGCATCTTGCACAGTTTCAGTAAGGAACATCTCGTGAATTGGAACAAAACAGCGCTGATCCACAGAGACTCCAACGTTGATAGGTACCGCTGTACTGAAGGATCCTTAATTGCCACTACCAATACCACAGAACAAAGATCTAGCAATCACACCCTCGCACATATGATATCACTCCACGGTGATTCCTTGCTGTCATTTGACAGCTATTCGATAACCTGACACCTTCACTTGACCTTCACCAGTGACCTGCTTTCTCTACTATACAATACTTTCATTACCCTGTATCTTATAGAGTGACCAAGATCCCAGGACCAAAACGTATCCAATAAAGATGTCCTAAGCGCATGCACTTGTGTCCTTTCATCTGCAAGCATATAAGTACTGCTCCCTAATGCACTGGAAAGACAAGAAAAAATATTCAGGGGAACCTAATGAATTGAAAGATGTAATTTAAAATTACTGCGGATTAAGAACGTCAGAAGGGCTCGATACGGCGTAAGTTCAAGTAGCCCTATAAACCACAACAGGACCAGATACGGCGTAAGTTCAAGTAGCCCTATAAACCACAACAGGACCAGATACGGCGTAAGTTCAAGTAGCCCTATAAACCACAACAGGACCAGATACGGCGTAAGTTCAAGTAGCCCTATAAACCACAACAGGACCAGATACAGCGTAAGTTCAAGTAGCTCTATAAACCACAACAGGACCAGATACGGCGTAAGTTCAAGTAGCTCTATAAACCACAACAGGACCAGATACGGCGTAAGTTCAAGTAGCTCTATAAACCACAACAGGACCAGATACGGCGTAAGTTCAAGTAGCCCTATAAACTACAACAGGACCAGATACGGCGTAAGTTCAAGTAGCTCTATAAACCACAACAGGACCAGATACGGCGTAAGTTCAAGTAGCCCTATAAACCACAACAGGACCAGATACAGCGTAAGAGGACCAGAAACTATGTAAATACGAGAACTCAAGATATGCAGAATGTTAGTATGTAGACGCAGACACATCACTGAGACAGATAAAGCAAACGACCTCTCAAGGATATAAGAAACGTGTTCCTGTTCACTTGAGCAACAAGAGATTGCGTGAAACACTAACGAAAAGCAAACAGTCGCTCAAGTACCCCCACCAAAAAAAAGTCGGTAATGGACCCAGCATGTCCGCTCACCCATTCCCACTGGGATAGGAAGGAGGGCGAAGTGAGTGGGTGAGGTGAGGAGGGGGAAGTGAAGAGAATGGGTGAAGGAAGGAGGGAGGAGAGAGGATGGGTGGGATGCCGAGTGGGCAGGAGGGAGGGAGGTAGGGCGAGATGGAGGGTAGGTAGAATGGACATTGAAGTGGGACAAACCAAAAACTATTGCAGTAGCGGGCCTAGCTAGAGAGAGAGAGAGAGAGAGAGAGAGAGAGAGAGAGAGAGAGAGAGAGAGAGAGACAGACAGACAGACAGAGAGGTATTACATACCGACAAGTGAAGACAATATGCGATTTATGGCATTTTGAGATGTTTCGTCCACCTGTCCCACACAGATAAATACCTACCTACATGGAGGCCCGGTCCATGACCAGGCCTCCCGGTGGAATAAGACCTGACTGGCCAGGCTGTTACTGCTGGCCGTACGCAATCCAGCTTACGAACCGCAGCCCGACTGGTCTACCTGTAGTCAACCTGGAGGGTCAGGCACTGACTTTACATATCTGTCCAGTTCCCTCTTGAAGACAGCCAGGGGTTTATTGGTAATACCCTTTATGTATGCTGGGATGGGAAGCTGTTGAACAATCTTGGGCCCCTGTACTCACGGCACTCTTGCTTTTCACTGCGAGTATGTTGAACAGTTTCTGTGTAAATTCCAGGTGTAAATTAAGTATCTAACTCGACTGCATTCCAGGGAGTACAGGTCAAAGGACTACAAACGTTCACAGTAATTAAAGTGATTGACTGAACTAATACGCACAGTGAAGGTTCTCTATACATTATCTAGATCTGCAATTTCACCTGCCTTGAATGGGGCTGTTAGTGTAGAGCAGTAGTCCAGCCTAGAGAGAACAAGTGACAAAGAGAATCACCGATTTGGCATCCCTAAAAATTCTCACAGATGTGACAGTGACACTGTTGTGATGCTTGAAGGTGAGATCATTTGGTAAATATATATATATATATATATATATATATATATATATATATATATATATATATATATATATATATATATATATATATATATATATATATATTATAGCAACACTGTTGTTGGAGGTCCTGGTGACAACACTGTTGTTGGAGGTCCTGGTGACAACACTGGTGTTGGAGGTCCTGGTGACAACACTGGTGTTGGAGGTCCTGGTGACAACACTGGTGTTGGAGGTCCTGGTGACAACACTGGTGTTGGAGGTCCTGGTGACAACACTGGTGTTGGAGGTCCTGGTGACAACACTGGTGTTGGAGGTCCTGGTGACAACACTGGTGTTGGAGGTCCTGGTGACAACACTGGTGTTGGAGGTCCTGGTGACAACACTGGTGTTGGAGGTCCTGGTGACAACACTGGTGTTGGAGGTCCTGGTGACAACACTGGTGTTGGAGGTCCTGGTGACAACACTGGTGTTGGAGGTCCTGGTGACAACACTGGTGTTGGAGGTCCTGGTGACAACACTGGTGTTGGAGGTCCTGGTGACAACACTGGTGTTGGAGGTCCTGGTGACAACACTGGTGTTGGAGGTCCTGGTGACAACACTGGTGTTGGAGGTCCTGGTGACAACACTGGTGTTGGAGGTCCTGGTGACAACACTGGTGTTGGAGGTCCTGGTGACAACACTGGTGTTGGAGGTCCTGGTGACAACACTGGTGTTGGAGGTCCTGGTGACAACACTGGTGTTGGAGGTCCTGGTGACAACACTGGTGTTGGAGGTCCTGGTGACAACACTGGTGTTGGAGGTCCTGGTGACAACACTGGTGTTGGAGGTCCTGGTGACAACACTGGTGTTGGAGGTCCTGGTGACAACACTGGTGTTGGAGGTCCTGGTGACAACACTGGTGTTGGAGGTCCTGGTGACAACACTGGTGTTGGAGGTCCTGGTGACAACACTGTTGTTGGAGGTCCTGGTGACAACACTGTTGTTGGAGGTTCTGGTGACAACACTGGTGTTAGAGGTCCTGGTGACAACACTGGTGTTGGAGGTCCTGGTGACAACACTGGTGTTGGAGGTCCTGGTGACAACACTGTTGTTGGAGGTCCTGGTGACAACACTGGTGTTGGAGGTCCTGGTGACAACACTGGTGTTGGAGGTCCTGGTGACAACACTGGTGTTGGAGGTCCTGGTGACAACACTGGTGTTGGAGGTCCTGGTGACAACACTGTTGTTGGAGGTCCTGGTGACAACACTGGTGTTGGAGGTCCTGGTGACAACACTGGTGTTGGAGGTCCTGGTGACAACACTGGTGTTGGAGGTCCTGGTGACAACACTGGTGTTGGAGGTCCTGGTGACAACACTGGTGTTGGAGGTCCTGGTGACAACACTGGTGTTGGAGGTCCTGGTGACAACACTGGTGTTGGAGGTCCTGGTGACAACACTGTTGTTGGAGGTCCTGGTGACAACACTGGTGTTGGAGGTCCTGGTGACAACACTGGTGTTGGAGGTCCTGGTGACAACACTGGTGTTGGCCCAGGTTTACATTGCACAATTACCACCATTCCGTTTGCTCTCTGATCTCCCGCAGAGATCCCACCCTCCCTCTTTCTCCTCCTCCCCAAAGCCTCTCCTCCTCACAACAATTCTTCCTTCCCCTTCTCCTTTTCTCTTCACCCCTTCTCTCCTACCCACGATCCCCTAGTACTAACGATTCCTCCCTCCCCGCCTCCCACCTGGCCGGGAAGCAACACACGGAAGTAACCACAACACCTGCTACACCACACACATGCAGCAGATATTGTGAGATCGGGGAAGGGGACGGAGTAGAGGTGAAGGGGAGGAAAATGAAGGGGAGAGGAAGGAGGAGACGTGAAGAGAGCAGAAGTAAAAAGAAGAGAGGTGAGAGAAGGAACCATGAAACAGAGCCTGGTGTGCAATGTAATTGATCTTCGAGCAACTTGTTAAATGGAGGACCTCTACGCTTGTTTGCTCTCCCTCCATTCCTCCCTTCCACCCTCCATACCTTCCTCCCACACAGTGTGTGTCTCGGTTATAATGACACACAATATACTCGTCCCTAACTCCTCCCTCAAATCTTCACCACGTCCTTAAACGTGTAGATCTGAATGTTACAGACACACCCCGCTGCCAGACATGACCCCCCTCCCCATTACCGCCAGTATTTTTAAAGTTCCGTATTTGCAGATAAGTACAATGGGTGGTCCATTGGTCTAAGCCGGGGGTTGACATGGACCTGGCCCGCATGAGCCAGTAAGCCTGCTGCAGTGTTACTTCTTTCTTATGTTCTTAACACCAATGATGATATAAAAGTACTGTATGCGTAGGATAACGAACGTTCAGAAGTGTCACTTCAGTACATGTGATAACACAAAGTGTGAGGGTTCTGGCTAGCACTGATGTGGGGTTATCAAACATTTAATGATAATGCTGACTAGTTGAACCCACTCCTGCAGAAATTCTTCACTTAGCTGTAGTTTACCTGACGATTTTTTTCCGTGAGTCTACGCCCCCGCGGCCCGGTCCCAGACCAGGCCTCTGGATGAGTGGTCTGATCAACCAGTGTGTTGGTGCTAGTCGCACGGTCCACCGTATGCACCACACCCCGGCTGATCAGCAACTGTCTTGAGGTACTTCACAAGTTTCCTCTTGGAGACAGCTAGGGGTTCGTGGGTGGTCACCCTCATGTATGGAAAGTTTTGAAAAAATGTTTGCGCTTCAAGACCTCAGTGTACTCATGGTTCACAGTAAATTATTTTCAGGGTACGTCCAAGGACAGGGAAGGGGAGGTAATAAGGACAGTGTGAGCACCCAAATCTGCACCCAGAAATCACTCCCTACTATAACAAAAGACTGGGCAGACGGTGCAACATACCCCCAGTGAAAATGAGAGACGCCATTAGTATACTAAGAGAAAACACAATAAGTGTCCAGGGCCCAAGACTGTTCAACAGAGTCCCACCTTCAAAAGGAAGCTGGACAGTTACCTAAAGTCAGTACTTGACCATCTGCGCTGTGATTCGTACGCTGGACTACGGTCGGCCAACAATAACAGTCTGGTTGATCAGGGTCTGATCCACCGGGAGAACTGGTCAAAGACTGGTCCGCAGGGCGTTGACGCTTGGAACACCCTCCAGGTAGACAAGGGAAAGACGGGTAAGATCAGTGTGAGCACCAGGGGGTAACACATAAGGTCAAGTCCAGCACCTCCTGACATTCATTAGCCCACGCTAGACCAGTCAAGGTCATATAACCATGAAGTCAGGGTCATACAATCATGTGACTGGTAACCCTGACTGTCAGGGCTCAGGGTGGTGGACGATATTTCTAAACTGATAATCATGGTATTTAAGTTTACCCTCAAGAATAAAAGTCTTCACAAACCTTGTTGACAACCTTGTTCAAGACACTGGTTCCATAATTTTCCACAAACGACTGAGGTGTTCAAGAGCTTCATGTGATGGTTCTAAAGCTTCACGTGATGGTTCTAAAGCTTCACGTGATGGGAAGCAGCATTAACCTGTTAAAATTCGCGAGTGACACTGTGTAAAAGAAATTCTAAGAACTGGTTCGGAAAAAAAATGCATTTATGTGTTGGTAACACCAACATACCACCAGATAACAAGATTACTTATACGACAACAAACATCCTCTCACTGATAACCTGCACAATCACTAACTTACCCGTCAACAATCATTACAATCACGCAAACTAACTTCGCCGTGTACAGTCATTACAATCGTGCATCATTCCATTACAAGTGAAGAGGCTGGAGACTAACTTATACCCAACAAACAGCAGCCTTACGAGACCTAAACAGAGAGACTGGCGAGTGCGTACAACAGGGGGTTACGCCCTTCAAGTGGCCCCGCCCTCATATCAGCTGTGCGTATCATAACACCAGAACACATGTTGTTTGTTTATGTCACGTGACCACTCACCCCCTCCCCGCCACCCACCCCTCTTACACTGCTGTACCTCCACCCCAAGTACCATACCTGGAGTCTACCTGGAGTAGCTTACGGAGGTCAGCGTCCCCGCAGCCCGGTCCCAGACCAGGCCTCCAGGTTACTGATCGATCAAGCTGTCAGCGCCAGCCGCCAGCAGTCCAACGTATGCACCACAACCCAGCTGATCAGGAGCTGTTGTTGAGGAATCTGTCGATTTCCCTTTAGAAGACAGCCAGGCGTTTGTAGGTAATCTCCCTTATGTACGAAGGGAGGGTGAAGAGCCGTGGTTCTCGTATACTTACTGCGCTCCCTCTAATCGCTACCATTTCATTAGAAGTATCCTGCACCGTCTGCCAAATCTCTTGAGTTCATAAATAGACAGTTCAGTGTAAGTGTTGTGTATGTCATAGTGTACATACACTGATGAGTGTAGGTTACAGGAAGGGGGACCAGCCGGCACCTGTGTCGTACCTGTGGCCTGTTTCATGGTCCCTCTACCCTCGTAGACCGGTGTGAGAGAAGGCTCTTTTCTGACTGGCCAAACAGACTGTTACTGCCAGCGCCAGGAACACACAAATGCCAAAATATAGTTAGTGAAAAATGAATAATAATAATAATAATAATAATAATAATAATAATAATAATAATAGTAACGCAGAGTACGGTACATTACTGTACAGTACCATTCTACAGTACCAGTGAAGAGTACTTGAGTACTATTAAAGAGAGCCTCATTTGTTTAGAGAAACGTACAGTACTCTTACACAAGGAAAAACACACGCAAGAGGCAAAACATGTTTTCACTGGGCAGATGTTTCGCTCCGTGTCGTGATTTCTCAAGTCTTGGCTTGATAAAGCTCTACACGGAGCGAAACAGGAACTGGTGTAGCTCTACACGGCAAAACGTGACTTGATAAAACTCCACACTGAGCGAAACGTCGAGGCAAAAGAAGCTTCATTATCGGCCTGTCTGTGTCTTCTTTCTTGTTTACGTTTCTCCATCATCATCCGGTCTTACGCTGCCTTGCGCTTCGTGTGTACCCACTGTTGCTCTTCACGCACACCAGAGGTACAGAAACGCACACGAGAGACACGGGAACCCACACGAGAGACACGGGAACGCACACGAGAGACACGGGAAGGTTGTACGTGCTTCTTCAGTATTAGTGTTAAGACAGTGGAACGCACTGAATGAAGCAGTGGAGGGGGGTATAGCACACTTCATATACACAGGTTTAAGAGTAGGAACGACAGGGGCCCAAGAAGCCAATCTATGGTATCTCTGAGCTGAAGAGCAGTCACGAGTCGAAACTCAACCACCACTAACACAAATAGGTATTTACTCACTCTCTCTCTCTCTCTCTCTCTCTCTCTCTCTCCCCCTCTCTCTCTCTCTCGAAATTCTCGCACTTTCCATTTTACGACACAAGGAACTTGAAAAATCACGTCAGATGGTATTGTGGCTTTGTCCTCCACTACACTCCACAAACACTCTCCACTGTCACACACACACGGGACCAGGAGCTGTAAACCGACCCCTGTAACCACATATAGGCGAGAACCCACACACACACACACACACACACGCGCGCGCGGCCAGGCTCTTGGAAGTTGAAGACGCAGATGAGTCACAGGGATGTTAGGAAGTATTTCTTCAGTCATAGAGTTGTCAGAAAGTGGAAGAGTCTGGCAAGTGATGTAGTGGAGGCAGGAACCATACATAGCTTTAAGAAGAGGTAAGATAAAGCTCATGGAGCAGGGAGAGAGAGAGAGGACCTAGTAGCGTTCAGTGACGAGGCGGAGCCAGGAGCTGAGTCTGGTCCCCTGCAACCACAATTAGGTGAGTTAAGTGAGTTAGGTGAGTTAAGTGAGTTAGGTGAGTTAAGTGAGTTAGGTTAGGTGAGTTAGGTGAGTACACACACACTGACTGACTCAGGTCTTTGTCAGTACAATTTATTGATGTGTTATCTTTAAGAGGATGTGCTAACTATGCCACACACCTACTGGGCGCTCTTGACCAACCATACTATTGCTTCTTGCACACCGTGCTGAGGTACCACATAAACTACACTCATACCCATGTGTGTGCGTGAAGACACAGGTGCAAAGCAACCTATGTGACAACGTTTCCCTCTGGGTAAGACAAAGTTATTACAAAAGATATGAGAGAGAGAGAGAGAGAGAGAGAGAGAGAGAGAGAGAGAGAGAGAGAGTATAAAAAATGAGACATACATTTATATGGAATCCTCTATTGATGTTTCGCCCACACCTTTAGTTTTATCAAGTGGCTTAATAACTCACTACGTGGGCGAAATCACTAGCAAGAGTTTTCATTATAACTGCACCAACCTCTCTTCACCAGGTTAGTTACTGCAGGACAGTGAGGTGAAGATCACACTAGGTGCTGGTGACGGAAATAACTGAGCTATGAGGGAGGTCTACCAGATAGTGTTTAAAAAGTTTAAATATCCTGTGAAGAGGGCTGGTAAAAGCATTTTCAGAGACCCTGAGGATGATCAATCATTAATGTAAGTATTACCCTAGACTGATACGGCCTTTAAGTAAAAAGCTACCCCACACTAGGACATGTAGTGAGAAGCTAACTATCAAAGTAATAAGGAACAACAACATAACATGAGGGAGGTCTACCAGATAGTGTTGCTATGAGGGAGGTCTACCAGACAGTGTTGCTATGAGGGAGGTCTACCAGATAGTGTTGCTATGAGGGAGGTCTACCAGACAGTGTTGCTATGAGGGAGGTCTACCAGACAGTGTTGCTATGAGGGAGGTCTACCAGATAGTGTTGCTATGAGGGAGGTCTACCAGATAGTGTTGCTATGAGGGAGGTCTACCAGATAGTGTAAATATACAGATCTACCAGTTAGTGTAACTACAGAGGCCTACCAGCCTACCAGGAGGCCTCCATCTGAATACAAGTATAACTACCATTAGTAAAAGTCAACCAATTAGAGTGAGGATGTGGGCGCCAGGTTAGCTTACCATAGAGGTCACTTCCTCACCTGCCTTCACCTGATCAACACATACAAGACTTCTGTCCTCTGTATGGGTATATAAACTCTCTCTCTCTTTAAACTACTCATATTATGGTATTTGTCAACTTTATTGTAAATACTGATGGTAGGAATACACCGGCAGTCAATAGAAGCTATCTGGTGTATACTGTTCACCCGAGATATTTTTCACTGTGATAGTCTGATTCTGTCCCCACCTCACGGCTTGTTTCTGTTTGCTCCCTCGTGTGTGTGTGTGTGTGTGTGTGTGTGTGTGTGTGTGTGTGTGTGTGTGTGTGTGTGTGTGTGTGTTTATGTGTGTGTGTGTGTGTGTGTGTGTGTAAATATAAAGAACAAAGTCGTATTAATGGTTGTAACTCACATCTTCACTTAAGTGACACTACTGCTAGCTCTTTCATGCCTTCACTCTCTCTCATCCTCACTTTCGCTCTCTCTCTCTCTCTCTCTCTCTCTCACACATCTTCACTTATGTGACACCATTGCTATCTTTCTCATATTCTCTAGGTGTTATTCTCAGGCTCACTCTCCTACACACAGCATCACTCGAGACAACATATACTGGGAGGGTAGGACAAGAGATCACAGACATACCTAAAGTAACTCCTCATACACCTTTTATACTGCTCCCTTTACTTCCTCGTTCCCTGTGCATCCTTCCCTACTTACCTTATTTAATTTGCTCCCTCTTTCCCTTCCTTCCAATCGCAAGTTCCCTTGTTTTCCTTCCTTCCTTCATTAATTCCTTTCGTATCCTTCCTCACTTCACCTTGTGAGAGACAGTAACTGCCTCAGCATCTCGCACACAGCCTGGCCATTTTGTATACAGCCTGGTCATCTTGTATACAGCCTGGTCATCTTGTATACAGCCTGGTCATCTTGTATACAGCCTGGTCATCTTGTATACAGTCTGGTCATCTTGTATACAGCCTGGTCATCTTGTATGCAGCCTGGTCATCTCGTGCACAGCCCGGTCATCTCGTGCACAGCCTGGACATCTTGTGCACAGCCTGGTCATCTCGTGCACAGCCTGGACATCTTGTACACAGCCTGGACATCTCGCACACAGCCTGGACATCTCGCACACAGCCTGGACATCTCGCACACAGCCTGGACATCTCGCACACAGCCTGGACATCTCGCACACAGCCTGGACATCTCGCACACAGCCTGGACATCTCATACACAGCCTGGACATCTCGCACACAGCCTGGTCATCTCGCACACAGCCTGGACATCTCGCACACAGCCTGGTCATCTCGCACACAGCCTGGACATCTCGCACACACACAGCCTGGTCATCTCGCACACAGCCTGGACATCTCGCACACAGCCTGGTCATCTCGCACACAGCCTGGACATCTCGCACACACACAGCCTGGACATCTCGCACACACAGCCTGGTCATCTCGCACACAGCCTGGACATCTCGCACACAGCCTGGTCATCTCGCACACACACAGCCTGGTCATCTCGCACACAGCCTGGACATCTCGCACACAGCCTGGTCATCTCGCACACAGCCTGGACATCTTGCACACACACAGCCTGGTCATCTCGCACACAGCCTGGACATCTCATACACAGCCTGGACATCTCGCACACAGCCTGGACATCTCGCACACAGCCTGGTCATCTCGCACACAGCCTGGACATCTTGACGAGTACATTTGACTCACACTCCCCCATCCGTCCCAGCTTCCATATTTCACAACATTGACGAGTCAGGTTTTTGCTTCTCTCACTTACATAACAGAAGAACAACACATCTCGCCTCAGTAAATATCTCACCAGGAGACACACAACACCAGCACACAATTCTCGCACTGAATTCACCCCCACTGCATAAATTGATACACAAATCAATACCCTGTAGAGAGGATCAGCAGCGAGGTTCCTTCAGAGGTCCATTAGCATTGTAATTTTCCCCAGAGGTCATTTGCACAGCGATTGGGTTCAGTAGTACTTAAGTGGACACCCCAACAGCAGCTCTCAGAACCTCCTCCCGCAGTCTCACCTCCGCAGCCGCATCCCAAACTGAAAACTCTTTCATTTTCTATGTTTGACACAAATCAGTGGACATGTTTGGTCTCGTGCCACACTGAGACGCCCGCGGTCAAGGTTTGCCATTACGAAAAAGCTGGTAGGGGCATACATACATGTGCCAAGAAGAGCAGAAATCGTTGAGGAGAGAGCAGGTTAATCCAGCGTACGTCCGTCCCCTTCACAGACACAGCAAGGACTGGTGACCTTACGTTTTGCTTGGCGGCCAGTAGACAGCGCTGTGTTCGCGCCCCGCCATACACACACACAAACACCACCCGCCACCTTTAAAACACACTGCACAGGATATATACACCTTGTGAGAGACAGTAACATCATCTGTTTAAAAACCTCACTATGAAACGTAACCCCACACCTCTAACTTCCACAGCGGGCGTCTACACCATCCCCTGTGGTTACTGTCCCAAGAATTATGTCGGGGAAACAGGCAGAAATGTTTCAGTCCGCCTGAATGAACATGGAAACACCAGCAACAGAGACGACTTAATTTTAAGGTACGTCTGTGCCCTCCACAGGGACTCCACAGGACATTTGATGAATTGGGATGAGGCACAGATCGTCCTCACCGAACAAGATCATAGACGCCGACGATGTCTGGAAGCCTCGCTATTCGCCCCGACACCGACACCATAGAACATAATACTGGAAATTACAAAATTTAAAAAAAAGTTAACATATATGATACTCAACCAGGCAAAGCAGCACCTACCTAACACAGGAGTCACAGGACTCCCATTGTCTACCTATCCTCGTCCCAATATAACATTCTTCAGGTCACCATGTGTCACTCACACCTCACTCCCAGCCTATACTGTATTTTTAACCTCTGTGTATTAGAAGTGATCAAGGTCCCAGGACCGAAACGTTTTCTAATAAATATGTCCTAGTGTTTGCTTGTCTTTCTAAAGCAAGATAACTACAGATTACTAGGTGAATAAGGGTAGCAGGTACAGGGTAACTATGTACTGCTAGGTGAATAAGGGTAGCAGGTGCAAGGAGTGTGCCCATACGTCAGCCCTGCCTGGTAACAGAACCCATGTCTTTTCGGTTGTCACACAAGCGGTAGCAAATCTGGTATTGTTATGCACACGTGTTAATGTCATGAACATCTGTTAATGTTGTTAGTGGTGGTGAGAGTATAGAGGCTGGTGAACAGAAGAGCAGCTGCTGCTAACACAGCTACACATAACCTCGTACAATGATGCTCCTGTATCATGAAACAACAATAACACAGGGGTCAGTCTTAGGGCCGGTGCTGTTTCTGGCATATGTGAATGACATGACGGAAGAGACAGATTCAGAGGTATCCCTGTTTGCAGATGATGTGAAGCTAATGCAAAGAATTCAAGCGAATGAGGATCAGGTAAGCCTACAAAGGGATCTGGACAGGCTGCGAGCCTTGTCCGACAAATGACTCCTAGAATTTAACCCCACCAAGTTCAAAGTCATGAAGCTTAGGAATGGACAAAAAGAAACTGCAGACAAAGTACATGCTTGGTGTGTGTGTAGGGGAGGGGGGGGTCAAAGGCTGCAAACTTCACACAGGGAAAAGGATCTTGGGGTGAGCATCATACCGAGCACATCCCCTGAGGCGCACATCACCCAAATAACTGCTGTAGCATATGGATCCCTGGCAAACCTAAGAATAGCATTTCGATACCTGAGTAAGGAGTCATTCATGACACTGTACACCGCGTACGTCAGGCCCATATGAAAACTCCTAAACGGGTTCAGTGGGAAAGAGAACTGGGGGAAATTTAAAGGGAAAAAGGGAATTGAGCAACAAAAAAAAGGGGGGAGGAGGGGTTTTTGCCCAAAGGGGTAAAAGGAGTAATAAAAAGCCAGGATGAGCCATGGTTTAAAAAGGTGGGGGAGAAAAAACCAAAGTTGCTGGGAATGGAAGAATATAGAAACCCAAAGGCCCCAGGAAATAAGAACATGGACAAAGAATATGCACAGATAAAAAAGGGGGGCCCCAAAACAATATAAAATGACATAAAAGCCAAATCTGACCCGGAAACTGTTGACACCATCAGGGGGAAAAAAAAGTAAAGGACCAGGTAATCACGGAAAGGGAAGGAGAGCAACAGAGGACCGTAAGTATGTGAAGAACTCCAAAATTCAAAAGGTTTCAGAGAGACAGAAGGACTCAAAAACGGAGGTGGGGCCCCCCAAGTGCGGGAAAAGTGCACAAACCGGGGGGAAAAGTAAGGGCTTCTGGGTGTCATACCTAAAAACAAGGGGATCATCCCCCTTTAGTTTGAAGAGGACAGGGGCCTTGTGCCCCTAAACAATTTCAATACATCTATCGAAACGGGGGGTCCCTGAGGCAGGAAGACAAAATTGCCCCAATCTTTAAAGGGCAGACAGACTTTAAAACTACAGCCCAGTGTAGCATGTATGTATCAAAATCTGGAAAGATTTGGGGAAAGGTGGTGGCCCTGAAAGGAATGTCTCATCACAGCCCAGCATGGTTTCAGGGACAGAAATCCTGTTACAAACCCGGGAGTTCTATGACATGGTGACAGCAGTAAGACAGAGAGGAGGGGGGGTGGTTTTTTTCTTGGACTGCAAAGGGTTTGACACAGTTCCACAAGGTTGGTGAAAAACGGAGGCCCAAAGCGGGGATGGAAGGCACTACAGGGGATCGGGAAATCTTGTCGGGAAAGACGGCGAGTTGGTACGTGGCGGGTGTCGGGGTGGCCCCTGTGACCAGCGGGGCCCCGAAAGTCAGCCCCTAGGACCATCTGTTTCTGGTATTTGTGAACGACATGACGGAAGAATGGGCTCTAAAATTCCCTTTTGCAGATGACGTGAAGTTGATAAAAAACACTCGATAGACCCAGAACTAAAAAGGATCTGGACAGGCTGCAGCCTGGTCCTTTGCTCCTGGGTTCAATTCCAAAGTGAAATCATGAAAGGGGGGGGAAAAGGGCAAAAAAAGGCCGCAGCGGGTCAGAACTAAAAACCTCACTCGGGGAAAAGATCTTGGGGGGGAGTATAACACAGGCACATCCCCTGAGGCGCACATCACCCAAATAACTGCTGTAGCATATGGATCCCTGGCAAACCTAAGAATAGCATTTCGATACCTGAGTAAGGAGTCATTCATGACACTGTACACCGCGTACGTCAGGCCCATACTGGAGTATGCAACACCTGTATGGAACCCACACTTGGTCAAACATGTTAAGAAATTAGAAAAAGTGCAAAGGTTTGCAACAAGGCTAGTCCTGGAGCTAAGGGATACGTTTTATAAGGAGAGGTTAAGGAAAATCAACCTGACGACACAGGAGGGATAGAGGGGGACATGATAACGATGTATAAAATACCGAGAGGAATTGACAAGGTGGAGAGTGACAATGTTCCAGACATGGGACACAAGAACAAGGAGACACAATTGGAAGTCGAAAACTCAGTGACTCACAGGGATGTTAGGAAGTATATCTTCAGCACTAGAGTTGTCAGGAAGTGGAAAAGCCTGGAGAGTGATGTAGTGGAGGCAAGATCCATACATACCATAGTATGGGCGAGTTCAACTCGCCCGTAGGGTAGTATTCAATCGTCAGAGTGATTTAGTCAAGATCAGTGATAAGCCCTAAGAAAAGGCTAGTCAAAACTTAGAGGAGGGAGAGGAGCTAGTAGGACTGGCGAAGAATGGGCAGAGTGTGAATGACCTCAACACCATAAGGTGACAGTGCAGACAACATACACACACACACACACAACAAGTGGCGTGTGGGTGTGGTAGTGGCGTGTGGGCGTGGTAGTGGCGGGTGGGCGTGGTAGTGGCGTGTGGGTGTGGTAGTGGCGTGTGGGCGTGGTAGTGGCGGGTGGGCGTGGTAGTGGCGTGTGGGTGTGGTAGTGGCGGGTGGGCGTGGTAGTGGCGTGTGGGGGTGGTAGTGGCGTGTGGGAGTGGTAGTGGCGGGTGGGCGTGGTAGTGGCGTGTGGGTGTGGTAGTGGCGGGGGCGTGGTAGTGGCGGGTGGGCGTGGTAGTGGCGGGTGGGCGTGGTAGTGGCGGGTGGGCGTGGTAGTGGCGTGGGCGTGGTAGTGGCGTGTGGGCGTGGTAGTGGCGTGTGGGTGTGGTAGTGGCGGGTGGGCGTGGTAGTGGCGTGGTGGGCGTGTGGGCGTGGTAGTGGCGTGGGTAGTGGCGTGTGGGCGTGGTAGTGGCGTGTGGGCGTGGTAGTGGCGTGTGGGCGTGGTAGTGTGGGCGTGGTAGTGGCGTGTGGGCGTGGTAGTGGCGTGTGGGCGTGGTGTGTAGTGGCGTGTGGTATGTGGGCGTGGTAGTGGCGTGTGGGCGTGGTAGTGGCGTGTGGGCATGGTAGTGGCGGGTGGGTGTGGTAGTGGCGGGTGGGCGTGGTAGTGGCGTGTGGGCGTGGTAGTGGCGTGTGGGCGTGGTAGTGGCGTGTGGGCGTGGTAGTGGCGTGTGGGCGTGGTAGTGGCGTGTGGGCGTGGTAGTGGCGTGTGGGCGTGGTAGTGGCGTGTGGGTGTGGTAGTGGCGTGTGGGCGTGGTAGTGGCGTGTGGGTGTGGTAGTGGCGTGTGGGTGTGGTAGTGGCGTGTGGGTGTGGTAGTGGCGTGTGGGCGTGGTAGTGGCGTGTGGGCGTGGTAGTGGCGTGTGGGTGTGGTAGTGGCGTGTGGGCGTGGTAGTGGCGTGTGGGTGTGGTAGTGGCGTGTGGGTGTGGTAGTGGCGTGTGGGTGTGGTAGTGGCGTATGGGTGTGGTAGTTGCGTGTGGGCGTGGTAGTGGCGTGTGGGTGTGGTAGTGGCGGGTGGGGGTGGTAGTGGCGTGTGGGCGTGGTAGTGGCGTGTGGGTGTGGTAGTGGCGTGTGGGTGTGGTACTGGCGTGTGGGCGTGGTAGTGGCGGGTGGGTGTGGGAGTGGCGAGTGGGCGTGGTAGTGGCGTGTGGGCGTGGTAGTGGCGTGTGGGCGTGGTAGTGGCGTGTGGGTGTGGTAGTGGCGTGTGGGCGTGGTAGTGGCGTGTGGGCGTGGTAGTGGCGTGTGGGCGTGGTAGTGGCGTGTGGGCGTGGTAGTGGCGTGTGGGCGTGGTAGTGGCGGGTGGGCGTGGTAGTGGCGTGTGGGCGTGGTAGTGGCGGGTGGGCGTGGTAGTGGCGGGTGGGCGTGGTAGTGGCGTGTGGGCGTGGTAGTGGCGTGTGGGCGTGGTAGTGGCGTGTGGGCGTGGTAGTGGCGTGTGGGCGTGGTAGTGGCGTGTGGGTGTGGTAGTGGCGTGTGGGCGTGGTAGTGGCGTGTGGGGGTGGTAGTGGCATGTGGGCGTGGTAGTGGTGTGTGGGCGTGGTAGTGGCGTGTGGGCGTGGTAGTGGCGGGTGGGTGTGGTAGTGGCGTGTGGGCGTGGTAGTGGCGTGTGGGCGTGGTAGTGGCGTGTGGGCGTGGTAGTGGCGTGTGGGCGTGGTAGTGGCGGGTGGGCGTGGCAGTGAAGGCTTGAGCCGAGGATACATGTTGGCAGACAACACACACATTCGTGCATATTTCAACGCTTCCCGCTACACCACCGCCACCGTCGCCCTGCCAGACGTATTGCTTACCTCACCTCCGCTGCAACATTCATCTCTTGCAGCTTTATGTAACTAAAATCCTCACCTAGAACAGACGATACAAAATATTACAATCAACGATCAACAATCCGGGAGACTGGGAGCGCTCAATGATCAACGTTGGAAAATCAACGAAGGTTAACGAATATACGTTGAAAATTCCTTTAGGATTAAGCCAGGTGGGTTAATAACCCAGCTTAACCCAAGCCAAGAATTGTGGTTTAGTTACCCTTGTGGTTTTTAGGTCGTCTGAGTCGCTTGATACTAGCAGGTGTCTATTAGTAGAACATGTTAGGTACCTGCTAGGTGAGTAGTAGGTACATGTCAGGTATATGCAAGTAGCACATGTTAGGTACCTGCTAGGTGAGTAGTAGGTACATGTCAGGTGTATGCAAGTAGCACATGTTAGGTATCTGCTAGGTGAGTAGTAGGTACATGTCAGGTGTATATTAGTAGCACATGTTAGGTATCTGCTAGGTGAGTAGCAGGTACATGTCAGGTGTATGCTAGTAGCACATGTTAGGTATCTGCTGAGTAGCAGGTACATGTCAGGTGCATGCTAGTAGCACATGTTAGGTATCTGCTAGGTGAGTAGTAGGTACATGTCAGGTGTATATTAGTAGCACATGTTAGGTATCTGCTAGGTGAGTAGCAGGTACATGTCAGGTGTATGCTAGTAGAACATGTTAGGTATCTGCTGAGTAGCAGGTACATGTCAGGTGTATGCTAGTAGCACATGTTAGGTATCTGCTGAGTAGCAGGTACATGTCAGGTGTATGCTAGTAGCACATGTTAGGTATCTGCTGAGTAGCAGGTACATGTCAGGTGTATGCTAGTAGCACATGTTAGGTATCTGCTGAGTAGCAGGTACATGTCAGGTGTATGCTAGTAGCACATGTTAGGTATCTGCTGAGTAGCAGGTACATGTCAGGTGTATGCTAGTAGCACATGTTAGGTATCTGCTGAGTAGCAGGTACATGTCAGGTGTATGCTAGTAGCACATGTTAGGTATCTGCTGAGTAGCAGGTACATGTCAGGTGTATGCTAGTAGCACATGTTAGGTATCTGCTGAGTAGCAGGTACATGTCAGGTGTATGCTAGTAGCACATGTTAGGTATCTGCTAGGTGAGCAGCAGAAGCATATGTTACAACTCTTGGCTGTAAATCACGCTCAGCCCAGGATTGACCCTGGGTCCTTCTAGTTGTGAGATGGACGCCCATGACAACATCAGTTTCCCCAGTGCTAAGTTACGGTGCCAAGCCTCTGGATACTACCACTGAATGTAGAGTGAGAGTGGCACCGGTGGCAGCGTCATGAGCCAGCGAGTGGCACACAGTAGTGGACCCGTCTGGTCCACTTTGCCAAAGAAGATGAGCATTAGTAAGTCTGCACGTGGTCCATATGGATCGATGGACCGCGCGTCCAGACGCATGCGCACACACCCCTCCTCCCTCAGGCACCCCTGCCAGACGTGAGGGTAAACAAGGTTGCCCAACACTTTTCTGTAAATTTTCACTTAAAGTTAAGGTCCTAGATGCCCTTGTTACTATTATCAATAATGTAAATTATTTACCTTCAGACAAGTTTAAGTGTAAGCAGGTGTATAATGAAACATGAGTGAGGTGTGATGACACCCGAATGATGCAATAAGCTCTGGAACCCATTGATCAATAACACACAGTGTACTCCATAAGGGATCCAGGGTCATGGTGCCTCCTCGTTTAAGCGACTCAATCCCTGTCTAGTTCCTCTTTCGTTTCGTCCAATACTCTCTAGACTATACTACCGAGATATTTCGCGTCGTGTGTTGATAAGAGTGTTGACAGTAGAAAAACGAACAGCTACTTTTGGTTGCTAAAACTTGGGTGTGACTTGACAATTGCAGAGATGGCTGGCCTTCCCTCCCAGGTGTTAAGGGTACAGCTGCTGTGTCTGGTGCTGTGGCAGGCTATGCGAGTGTCCAGGGCAGAGTTCACTCACGACCGTAAGAGGCTGGGACCGCTGGAATCCGTACGTGCTGAACACGGGTGTCTGGAAAAATTTGATGTGAGCGACAGCACAATTATAAGGACTCAGGATTCGCGAGTGCTGGGTGCCAAGTTCTTGAACGAGTCCGATGTGGGCAACAGAGAGGATTGTCTGACCCTCTGCTGCACCACACACCTCTGTAACGTGGCTGTCTTCGAGGAGAAGGTAAGACTGTTGACTCAGTTATGCATGTAGCTTCAGCACATATCCCTGTCAACCACACACACACTAAACCTTCCCCTCACCTACAGTGGTCCAAGATACAACTATCTCAGCACTAGTGTGGTCCAAGATACAACTATCTCAGCACTAGTGTGGTCCAGGATACAACTATCTCAGCACTTGTGTGGTCCAGGAAACAACTATCTCAGCACTTGTGTGGTCCAAGATACAACTATCTCAGCACTTGTGTGGTTCAGGATACAACTATCTCAGCACTTGTGTGGTCCAAGATACAACTATCTCAGCACTTGTGTGGTTCAGGATACAACTATCTCAGCACTTGTGTGGTCCAAGATACAACTATCTCAGCGCTTGTGTGGTCCAAGATACAACTATCTCAGCACTTGTGTGGTCCAGGATACAACTATCTCAGCACTTGTGTGGTCCAAGATACAACTATCTCAGCACTTGTATAGTTTCAATGTCCTGGTCGCAACACTAGGTGTGCCATTTAATCTTCCCAGACGAGCACATCAACAAAATGATCAGTTCTTCATGTAATACTCAGTATGAGCGTAAAACTAGTTATGTCTTGAGGCATAACTACTACCTGATCACTGGTGGGCCAGCCATGACATACACTTCTCACAGAAAGGATGGTATTCGACCCCACGGCAAGCCAGTGTTCTAACCACTATGCCACAGCGGTCTAATAAGATTCGTCTATCTAGGTATATCTGTGTACTGTTCATAACTCATTTCTCACAACTCTAGCACCAGTCATTATGCATATTCTTGAGTTTTAGTTTGTTTCACACTAGGTAAGGGTTTCACACGGGCGCTGCATACACGAGGACGAGTCACATGTACGAGAAGTGTATACTGAACAAATCTTTGTTTCACTTTCCTAGAGCCGCTTTAATGTTTGTAAACTTAGCCTGTGTTGGTGATTTGTGTACAGTTTATTCACGGGTCTCTGTTTTCGTGAGCTCACTTCACTTACTGCCTCCTTCCCAGACGGTATTCTACCTTCGACCTCCTTTCAGCGTCTCCCAGCTTTATAACTGTTTTCCCTAAGGTTAAAACTCCGCTAATTATTTATTCGACCATCCCTTAAATATACCCAGGTCTTCTTGCAACCTTCTCTCACCTTGAAACATATGTAATAGTGTTGTCAGAGCGTAAATATACCCTATGAACATTATGGGACCAACAGTTATCCCAGTGGAGTCCCACAACTTACACTCTCCCATCCTGATGTTTTATCTCGTATAACTGTTTTCTGCTGTCAAATATTTACCTTATCCGTGATGACAAACAATTGTCTTCACTCTCACCTAGACTTGCTTCTCCGGTTTAGTCTTACTTAGCACAGTATTAAAATCTCTCTAACAATCTATTTATAAATTGTCCACCCATCTCTTCCTGGCAGTGATATGTTAGCCTATCACTGTTAGCCTACTCTTCAAAATTAATATATAATTATCCTCTATTACCGCCTTACTATTCGGTTCACTAACTAGCTACACAGACTGAAGAAGTACTTTCTTATGTAGCTCATGTACATTTTGAGTTGCCATGCCAAGCAGCCTGGCCCTGGCCACTCTTTTAACTACCCTACTTTGTATTTTGTACTTCCTAATCGTATCTTCTCGGGTCCTCCCCTCATCCAGTCGTAGTCTAACCCTTTTATTTCCTGTAACCGTCTCGTTGTTAACATGTATTTTCAAGTTTGTTTTACGTACTTCATTCAATGTGGGTTCTAAGCTGCTGGTGTCTATTCAGAGACTGATCTAACATAATTGTACTGAGAGCCATGAAGGTGTCCCTCGACTCACCAGCCTACAACATCAACTACTTGTGTTCTACGACCACTCTTCCAGTTTTCCTTTATTTCATTATTTCCCTGATTTTCTAGAATCTAATGGCAGTGAAAATTTTTGTTAGCAGACATTATACGACTACTAGTCTATATCACTATTACTAAATATTGGCTCTATGAGGTTATTACCACCATCAAACTTTCGTAAAACCATTATCCAACTACCGTCAAAATACCATTTAACTACCGTTAAATTACACACAAGTTATGGTCAAACCAACCTCAAACAAGATGTACAGTTTATTACACAAACACCAGGGCAGTTGTATGGACAGAACACGTTCATATTTTGTAGAATAGCCCTATCGCGTACTGAGACGAGCCAGTAAACGAGGTATGAGGAACAATGGTACGGCTTCCCTCTCACCTGAGCTGCCTCTCTTGTCTGTCAGGCCAGTGTGGCCAGCCTCAGGCTGGCCACACTGGCACTCTGGCACTGTGCAGTCTTCATAGACCTAAGGCTGGCTTAGTAGTACAATATTCATATATTTCAGACTGGCCTAAAATTAGATTTTACCGCCGAAATGGCTAGTTTATCGTGCACTCCAAATCCAACTAGGGGAGGATACCACAAGAACAAATGGATAAACAAAAGACCTTGAAACTAGACCTCAAGAGGGTTAACAGGTGTACATCTGGGTATTTATTTGATTTACATCTTATCTGTTACAAATGAATTTACGATATTTGCTCAAAAAGTCTGGTATCTTATTTTCAACAGTCAGATGCCTTCATATATTACATAGCAGTAACTATATATTCCCCAATGTAAGTGGCCACTGAAGCACATAGTGCTCAAGAAAGTGACTTAAGGCTAACCACATACTTTGCATTTAGTTTGATCATAATATGTGTATGATAAAATACCTGAAGTATCTTTAAATGGGTCAAAGTCTGGCTTCCAACATCAGTGTTTTAGCATCACAAGTTTTTTATTTTTTTTATTTTCATTTTATTTTATTTTTTATTTAGTAATTTTAGCATACATACAGAGGTACAAAAAATACAGGTAAGAGCAGCATGCCAAAGCCACTTATATGCATAGCATTACGGGCTGGCTTAAAATTAACTTAAGATTAACTAAGCAATGATGAAATCAGTGATAAAACATTATTGTAAACAGATAACTATAAAGCACAAGTATTACAAAGACAGGTCATATGGTTGCATGCACTGTTGTACATTCAGTCGTATGAAGTATTCTGTTAGGTAGTGTATTTAAAAAATAATAAAGTTAGATTGGGTTTTAGGTTTAACATTTGTGTGATATAATTGTGAGTAACATATAGGATATACAATTTATAAGGTTCAGTTATTCAGTATTTATTTGGTTTTGAGTGAGTAAGTGATCTTTGAGAAGAGACTTGAATTTATAAACAGGTAGTGTTTCTTTTATATTTACAGGTAATGAATTCCAGATTTTAGGGCCTTTTATGTGCATTGAGTTTTTGCATAGCGTGAGATGGACACGAGGAACATCAAAGAGTGATCTGTGCCTTGTGTTATGGTCATGTGTTCTGTTGAGGTTGGCAAGGAGATGTTTGAGGGGAGGGTTAATATCAGAGTTAAGTGTTCTATGTATGTAATAGGTGCAATAATTAGTATGGATGTTTTGTATGGTGAGTAGGTTGAGTGTTTTGAATATTGGTGGAGTGTGCTGCCTGTAGTGAGAATTTGTTATCATTCTAACTGCAGCCTTTTGTTGGGTAATTAGTGGTCTGAGATGGTTAATTGTTGTTGAGCCCCATGCACAAATTCCATAGGTGAGATAGGGGTAAATAAGAGAGTGATATAGGGCCAGGAGGGCTGACTGTGGAACATAGTACCGTATCTTCGATAGTATGCCTACAGTCTTGGAAATTTTCTTAGAAATTTGTTGTATATGTGTATGAAATTTGAGTCTATTATCAAGGTGGATTCCTAAGAATTTTCCCTGTTAGTTTTGTGATAGGTGATCCGTTTATCATTATGTTAAGAGGTACATCTGTAGCTCTGTTACCAAACTGAATGAAGTAGGTTTTGTCAATGTTTAGTGTAAGTTTGTTAGTCCTCATCCAGGTAGATATTTTCTAATTCGGTGTTTACAGTATTGGCTAGCGTGACTGGGCTCGGGTGAGAGAAGACGTATGTAGTGTCATCTGCAAAAAGTGTGGGTTTGAGTAATTGCGAAGCATTTGGTAGGTCATTTATGTATAGGAGAAAGAGAAGAGGGCCAAGGACACTTCCCTGTGGGACACCAACTGTAATTGGTTGAGCGGAAGAGCTTGCCCCATTTGCATACACATATTGGCTTCTGTTGCTGAGGTAAGACTTGAGGTAGTTGAGGGAGTGCCCTCTAATACCATAGTGTGACAATTTTACGTGGAGCAAGTCATGGTCAACTGTATCAAAAGCTTTACGTAAGTCAATGAAGATCCCCAGTGGGACTTCTTTTTTCTCTATTGCAGTGTATATATGTTCTAGCATGTGTATAATAGCATCATTAGTATTTTTATTAGGCCTGAATCCAAATTGGCAGGGGTTGAGAATGTTTTGGGAGATGAGGTAGGAGTAGATTCGTTTATGAATTAATTTTTCGAAGATTTTTGAGAGAGGGTGTAAATTGGATATTGGCCTATAGTTATTCAACTCTGTTTGGTCTCCTCCTTTATGGATCAGGGTGACCCTTGCTATTTTGAGAGCTGTAGGGAAGGTGGAGGATTCAATGGATTTGTTAAAGAGTGTTGCAATGATTGGTGATAGTACTTGTGACACTTTTTTGTATATAAAGGGTGGTAAGGTATTTAAATCTCCTGCCTTGTTTTTTAGTGTGTTGATAATAAGGGAGACTTCGTATTGGTTAGTCGGAGCTAGGAACAGTGTGTTCGGGTAGTTGCCAGTGAGGTAGTCATTTGGTGGGGTATCTGAGCTTGGGATTTTATTGGCAAGGTTTTGTCCTATAGTGGAGAAGAAATCATTGAGTCTGTTTGCTGTTTCTGTTGGTGGGAGTTGGGGTTCATCTGATTTTGCTAATTTTATTTCGCTATTTCGTGATATCTTTTTTGTTCCCAGAATTTCTGATAGGGTCTTCCAGGTTTTTTTTTATATCACCTCGTAAGTTGGATAATCTGTTCTCATAATACAGTTTTTTGCCCTTCTTATCAGGCTGGTTAGGATTGACGAGTAACGTTTTGTTTGGTCTCTGGTTATGTGACCCATTCTGTACTGTTTTTCATATCGGTGTTTTGTATTTATGGATTTGAGAATGCTGGGTGTTAGCCAGGGACTGTTCAGTCTCTTAGCTGTCATCTGTTTAGTTTTTTTAGGGCAGTGCTTGTTATAGAGGTATTGGGTCTTTTTTAGAAAATTATTAAAACATTCGTCAATATCTGTATAGATTTCTAGCTCAGTGTGCCAGTCAATGTTTGTTACTGCTGTTGTGAAGTTATTAATGGCTGCCTCATTGTGAAGTCTGAAGGTGACTTTAGTAGTGTCTTGGGGTATTTTACCAAGAGTTGTTATGAGGAAAGTAGGGTAGTGGTCTGTGGTATTATCTGTAATTATGCCTGATTTTAAAGGGGATATGGTGTTGGTCCAGATGTGGTCAAGTAGGGAAACACTAGTCTCTGTAACTCTTGTAGGTTTTGTTACTGTTGGTAGCAACATACAGTTACTCATTGTGTTTGTGAATTCAGTAACGTGTGGGTCCTGGTCTTGCAGGAGATTTATATTGAAGTCACCTGAGAGTAGTAAGTGATCTTTGTTCATGCGTGCATCAGTTATCATACTTCCTAGGTTTTGACTAAATTGGCTAATGTTTGATTGTGGAACTCTGTAGATGTTTATCACTGTGAGAGGTTTTTGTAGGTACTTGGATTTGAATTTAGCTATTATATATTCCCCATGTTCATCCCTTGTGCAAGTATTAGTGATACATTCTAGTTGGTCTGAGTAGTATATAGCTGTACCACCCCCTTGTTGGTCTGGCCTACAGTTGTGTATGGCTGTGTAACCAGGAATGGCATAGACATCTGTAGTATCAGGCTTTAGCCAGGTTTCAGTTAGTGTAATGATGGACATATTGGCATGCAAGGAATTTAGTAATGCTAGGAGGTCATCGTAATGCTTGCTTAAAGATCTGATATTGTAGTTAAAGATAGTTATGTTGTTGTTGGCTCTGAGAAATGCCTTTGATTGTTCTGCTGTGTAGTAATTACAGTAACTGTTTGAATCATTTAAGTCATTAAATAAGAGGTTGGTATCAGGATCAATGCTTGTAATCATAAGATTTGTAGTGAATCTATAGCTAGAATTAAGTATAAAATAAAGTAAATATTCTAAAGCTAAAAAAATAGCACCTGAATTATTTAACAAATGGAAAAATAATGAGCTAAGGTAGTTTTTTAAGCTAAAATAAAGGAGACAATATAAAAGGGACTAAAATAATTTGTGGTGAACAAATAAAGTGATGATCAAATAATGGAGCTTGGGAATATGATAGTAGGTAGTACTTTAAAGGTAATTCTTTAAAGTTAGAATTATAATATAAAATTATAATATAAAAGGGACTAATATAAGTTGTGGTGAACAATAAAGTGGTAATCAAATAATTGCACTAAGGTCTAATATAATGACTTTTGTGGAGTCTATGTTTTGAGATAGAATGAGCTATAGTACAACTAGATTTAATCTAATAATATAACAATACAAATTAAAAATAGCACCAGTCTCTCACTAGTAATTGCACTATGGTCTAATATAATGAATTTGGTATTGACTATAGTACAACTGAGTTTAATCTAATAATATAAAAAAGGCACAAGACTCTCAATTGTAATTGCGCTAAGGTGTTATATAAGTTGTTTACAAGAATTAGAGTATAACTAGATTTAAATTGACAAGATAAAATATACAAGTTAAGGTAGCAAAAGAATAAAAAAAGTAGAAAAACAAAATATATGAGGTAGTTGGTACTAGTTAGCAAAAGATAGTTAAGGGCCTTGAACAATAATATAATTGAAATATACACTAATTGCACACACAATATAGTCACTAAGATATGAAAACAATCTTAGAGTAGGAATTATAATACAAACTTATAATATAAAAATACAAATTGAAATGGTACTTGCAATTGCACTAGAGTCTGGTATAGGTTGTTGACAAGATCAAGAGTATAACTAGATTTAAATTGACAAAATATAATACACAATTAAAGTACCAAAAGAATAATAGTAAAAAATAACAAGGGTAATGTCTTGGTTATAATATGATAGTAAGATGGTAGACAGGTACACAGGTAGACAGGTACACAGGTACAAAGGATAATATAAAGGTTGGAGTTGAATATACAAACTTGAAAATTTGGCAACAAAATGTTATGGGAAGTATAAAATAATGTTTAATGTACAAAAGTAAAATTGACTGGTAGTAAATATGGTGTTTAATAAAATTTTAGTAAGTAATAATGATTACAAAAAAGTGAAAAAGTAATGTTTATTTCATTCAATATCTACGTTCATTGTTATCGTAGAGAGTTACCGAGCTACTCAGGCTTCTACCTGCATCTCTTTAACATTCACTTCCATTATTTATCTCTTGATGAACATCAAAATGGTATACAATACCGACAGGTTGCATCTTGGTACAGAAAACACCTTGGACAAGCTTTTCAAGTGAGAAGTGTTGGATCTGAGAGGGACATGACCTCTCAGTGGCCTCTCACTACTACTACTACTACTACTACTACCCTGCACCTCTCCTTCCGACAGTATTTAAGTCTCCGCACTGTCGCTTGATCTTCAGATAGTTCCTGACTATGGAACTGAACTTCTCCAGGCCGAGGGACTGACAACCTCAAATTCTACGACTTTAAGGGTGATGGACTGATTACATCGTCTTCACATCTCTACTGTTCCTGCCTACTTTCTGTATTCGACTGAAGAAGCCTACTGTGTAGGCGAAACGTTTCGGAATAAAGTTGTCTAACTGTTGCATATGTGTCTTACCTAACATTTATCTCTTGATGTTGCTACAAATGCTAGACTCAGACAGATCTAAGTTATATTAACTTCTTTCCTTCAGTGATCTCCTTAGCAAAGCTTTCAACGTTATCATGTAAGAATAATTGTGTGTGTCAGTAAATCTATAAGAATTGTACAATATTTTCTATCTTATTTTGTTATTATTTATACGTGTGTTCTCTAATGAGTATGGTGTTTAAGTGACTACATTAGTAAAGTGCCTTCAGGTGTTTGAATTGGTACATTAGTAAAGTGCCTTCAGGTGTTTGAATTGGTACATTAGTAAAGTGCCTTCAGGTGTTTGAATCGGTACATTAGTAAAGTGCCTTCAGGTGTTTGAACTGGTACATTAGTAAAGTGCCTTCAGGTGTCTGAGTCAGTACAATAGTAAAGTGCCTTCAGTGGTGACACAGAATCAGTAATAATCAAGGAAGCAAGTACTGTTATAAGCAAACTTTAGTGCCATTAACACAACAAATAATTCAGTTTGCAGTGTAGACGCCCAGTTGTTAATTCTTATGCCTAAGTCAACATGGCTGCTAGAGCACTCATTAAGTTACGTGACAGTAACTTACTGGCGGCCCTGCCAATACATTCCTGCTTAGATCCATCACTATATATAATTTTTGATATATTATTACTAACAGTTAAGCCAGAAATTTCTTCTTGAACAATTAATGCAAGTGTATTACTAGTACACACTTTTTTAAGGTCCTGTGACATTCTAAGTCACTAAGGTGAATCCCGCTGCCAGACGCTTCCCGCCTCTCTATGCTATTTTCATTTCTTGATTTTAATATTTATCGTTAATAAAATTTAAAAAAATAACCCGTTTTAATATCGATTATTTTTCATTTTTTTTTTTCACAAAGAATCTCATCTTACCCTTGAATTAGACAAAAAAATATCGTAAAGGTTAACATCGTTCAGAAATCAACGAAGTATATTATTACATTCACAGGAAGAGCTCTAAAACCCCAGGGGTCATACCGCGCCTGGGGAATGGAAGGTGTGGCAGGTAATCAGATTTAATGCGAGGAAAGGGTAGCTCTTAATTGCCTGGATCAAGAACACTTCACCAGCATGAAGACGTACATCCCGTCTTCTTGAAGCATCCACTCTTATCTTTACAAACAGCAAATCACTCGTACTAAGCTGACTCTTCCGAGAAACTTGAAAGTTTAAACTCCGCAGGTATAGTGACTGCCCAGTTTATTCTCCCAAGAAAAAACTTTGTGTACTCTATAATACTGCTTGATCTTAAACATTTATTCCTGCTCTATTTTGAAATACTCTGGAACAACTGTATCACTGATGACGCTGGATATAGAAATATTGGAAGTGTTTAAATTCAGGGTTCCAGACATGACTTTTAACCTCGAACAACTCCAAGGTCAATGTATTAAACCAGTGGGTTGTCTCTCGTCCAACGATTGCACCTTCTTACATCTGTCAGTTCCCTCTAACAGTTTGTATTATTAAATTTAGAGTCGCTACATTGTGAGGTTACTCGTATCTATAGGACATTTTACAAGGTCAGGGCAAGAACTATGTTTAGCATCAATCACGCAGGATGAGCTTCCTGTCAGGCACCAGCACACAGGATAATTTTTGTTATACTCACAGGATGGGCTTACGTATAAGGTGATAAAGTCAGCTCGAGCTGGGAGATTCCAGTAAGATAAGGATACACCATAGTTCAATAGGG